>NC_079495.1:48424085-48709029 GCF_030052815.1 Hevea brasiliensis
GACAAACACATGGAGTTTACTCTTGTCAATGTTTTGTCATAAATCATATCCATATAATCTTTAGACATCTTGTATATAGGTAGTTTGAGTTTGATTTTCATACTTGTACTATGTATGGGTATATAGGCATGTGTTGGCCTGCTAGTTATATATGGAGGTAGGTGTTGATCAAGATGGAATCTCTAAGTAAATAGAGATAAAATCCTATGTTCATTTAATTGTTCTTGATGTTTCAAGTTCTGGCCGGAGCAGATAGATTTATTAAGAGTTTCGATGAGAAAAATCTTTTAATCAAGAACTGGAATTAAAAGAGAACATAATATTCATAGCAAATGGAGTTTGACATAAACCATGACTCTGAGTTGGGATTTTGTAACGAGAGATTCTAGTGCATGGTAACATATGATTATAGGTTCATTTAAGGTAAACCTTATTACTAATTTGGTGGCCATGGCATGCTATGCTAGGTGTTAACCATGGTCTATGAGGTTCATAAAATGATTTAGAGAAATCATTTATGGTAAGAAAGAGTTCTGATGATATTAAGAGTTGATATCATGTCTCATTGCCAATTAGTGATGAGCCTAGTAAGTCACACACATACACAAGTTATCACCTATTTAAATATGATTTAATTAATTAATTAAAGAGTTTAATTGATTAATTAAATAGATTTGGTTTGCAATTAAATTGCAAAGTCCCTAGCATGACTTGAAACCAAATCTAGATTATTGGATGTGTAGTATAAATTAAATTTATATTTAAAGTGTTTAAATATGAATTTAATTGATGAGAAATTAATTAATAGAGATTAATTAATTAATTTATATTTGATATAAATTAATTAGAAGAAGAAAATAATTATTTTGGGTTAAGTAATCAAAATTAAGACAGGCATTTTGGTCATTTCAGACACGTGGCACCATGAGATGGTGACACATGGCATAACACATAAGCTTGCAAAATATTTTTAATCATGTAAGATGATTAAAATCAAGATTAAATAGAGGTTTGACACTTGGCACAATGTGATTGGGTCACTTAAACCTAGAGCTAATCAAAAGGTGACATGTGGCTAGGGTTTAATGTGTTAACCTAGCTATTTAAGTTTGGTTATGAAAAGAAACATAACCAGCAGCCTCTCCTCTCAATTGTCACGCCACTTTGAGCCTCCAGCTATTTCTCTTCATCTCTCATCAATTCAAAGAGATTAGCCATCAATCTCTTGAATTAAGAACACTAGAAATTGTTTTAGTGTCCTGCTTACATCTCTAATATCTTAAAAGGCGTAACTTGAATTTCTAATTAATAGAAAAGGCTTTAGAAGCTATTCAAGGGCTGCCATAGGTGTTCTTGGTGTGGACAAGCTAGAGGGACAACATCCGTGTCCTCAAGACGAATCTCAAAGGCGCACACGCGCCTTCACATCAAGAGGTTAGTGTAATCGTTCTTGATTTAATCTAGGGCTCTAAAATTAATCTGATTAATTTTAAAATCTTAAATGGCAAATACAGATCCAAAAACATATTAAAAGAGTTTTAGTATGTTGTTTATCATTGAAATCAAATAGATAAAAATAAATCTTGCATGGTGCATGTGACCCTAGGTGAAAATTTTTGAATTAAATGGTATAATCTTGTGTTTTTCACGCTTCCGTTCCTTCACTATTAAGGTCTCACTTTGCACATTATCCATTTAGCATGCATATATCATATACTTTCATACATTCCCATACATCTCATGCATTCATGGATAAACAGTAAATATGGTATGATCATAGACTTTCTAAGGGATTCAATTCTGAGCCACCAAGAATTGAATTAGGGCATTCCTAGGTGCATTTCATTCATTCATTTTACAAGAGTTGTTGAAGGAGTACATAATCAACACTTGATATTGAATTCCTCCCACTGGTCCCACCAATGCTCTTGACCTCCTTGATCTTCTTGCAATCCAATTACATAGTAATCCTTGGCATACCAAGGCAAATTTACAAGAACTAAATAAATGAAATTACAACCCAAAAATTATTACAACCATAATAATACATGCCCAAAATAAATTAAAATAAATAAATTAATTTACAATCCCAAAGAAACATAAAAGAAATAATCCAATCACATTGGTCTTTTATAGTCCATGATCATCCATCATGCATATCACTATTTAACAATTAAATAAAACATACATACTTAAATTAAATTGAATATCTCATATTCAACTTAGAAATTCAGATTTGAATATGATTTAAATAAATTTAAAAATTCAGATTTAAATCTCATTTAAACAAATTTAAAAATTCAGATTTGAATCACATTCAAACAACCTTAAAAATTCAGATTTGAATCACATTCAAACAATTTTTAAAAAAATCATATTTGAATCACATTCAAACAATTTTGTAAAATTCAGATCTGAATATTATTCAAACAACTTTAAAAAATCATATTTAAATATGATTCAAACAACAATCACATTCAAACAATTTTTAAAATTTGATTTGAATCAAAATTTTTTTGTGTGTTTAAAATTTTAATTAAAAATTTTAATTAGACAGGATGAGCTTTTTAGATCATACAAAAAAAAAAAAAAAAAAAAAAAAAAGCCACCCCCACCAGCCAAAAAATTTGAATTCAAACAATTTTGTAAAATTCAGATCTGAATATTATTCAAACAACTTTAAAAAATCATATTTAAATATGATTCAAACAACTTTAAAAATTTAGATTTGAATCACATTCAAACAACTTTTAAAATTCATATTTGAATCACATTCAAACAATTTTTAAAATTCTGATTTGAATCAAAATTTTATTGTGTGACTAAAATTCTAATTAAAGAATTTAATTAGACATAGGATGAGCTTTTAGATCATACAACAATTGCAAATTAAAAAGCCAAACCTTGAGCCACCCATGGAAGCCAAAATTAGCGCACCAAAGATGGTGTTCTTCAACCAAGCCGCCACCTTTCTTGCAACCAGGAATGGATCTCTCATCTTATGATTATTCCACATAATTAAATCATATAATCAACAATCTAAATGACAAATATAGTGGCTCTGATACCAATTGAAGGAGCGGAAGCATAAAAAGCACAAGTTTATACCATTGAATTCAAAAATTTTCACCTAGGGTCACATGATTCATGCAAGATTTATTTTTATATATTTGATTTCAATGAAAAACAACATATTAAAACAATTTTAATATGTTTTTGGATCTGTATTTGCCATTTAAGATTTTAAAATTAATCAGATTAATTTTAGAACCCTAGATGAGATCAAGAACAAATACACTAACCTCTTGACGCACTGCAGTGTATTTGTGCCTTTCGGATGCGTCTTCAGGACACCAGATGTTGTCCCTCTAGCTTGTCCACACCAAGATCACCTATGGCAGCACTTGAACAGCTTCTAAAGCTTTTTCTATTAATTAGAAAATCAAGTTTTTCCTTTTAAGAGATTAAAGATGTAAACAAGACACAAGAAACAATTTCTAGTATTTTTAATTTAAGAGATTGTTTGCTAATCTCTTGGAATAGATGACAGATGAAGAAGATGAGAGGGAGAGAAGCCTTTGGGTGGTGGCACAAAGAGGAACAGCTGCCGGTTGTTTTGTTTTCTTTTCATAACAACACTTATATAGCTAGATAAACACATTAAACCCTTGCCACATGTCACCCTCTGATTGGTTCTAGGTTTAATTAACCCAATCACATTGTGCCAAGTGTCAAACCTATATTTAATCTTAATTTTAATCATCTTACATGATTAAAAAAACATTTGGCAAGCTTATGTGTAATGCCATATGCCACCATCTCATGGTGCCACATGTCATCCTGTGAAATGACCAAAATGCCCATGTATTTTAATTCTGAGTTCTCAACCCAAAATAATTATTTCTTTTCTTCTAATCATTTTTTATTAAATATAAATTAATTAATTAATCTCTATTAATTAATTTCTCATTAATTAAATTCATATTTAAACACTTTAAATATAAATTTAACTTATACTATACATTCAATAACCTAGATTTGGCTTCAAGTCATGCTAGGAACTTTGCAAACTAATTGCAAACCAAACCTATTTAATTAATCAATTAAACTCTTCAATTAATTAATTAAATCATATTTAATTAGGTGAAAACTTGTGTATGTGTGTGACTTACTAGGCTCATCACTAATTGGCAATGAGACATGATATCAACTCTTAATATCATCAGAACTCTTTCTTACCATAAATGATTTCTCTAAATCATTTTATGCACCTCATAGACCATGGTTGACACCTAGCATAGCATGCCATGGCCACCCAATTAGTAATAAGGTTTACCTTAAGTGAACCTATAATCATATGTTACCATGCACTAGAATCTCTCTGTTACAAAATCCTAACTCAAGCAGGAGTCATGGTTTATGTCAAACCCCATTTGCTAAGAATATTATGTTCTCTTTTAATTCCAATCATTGATTAAAATGATTTTCGCATCAGAAACTCTTTCGGAATAAATCTATCTGTCCTAGCTAAGAACTTGAAACATCAAGAATAATTAGAGGAACTGATTCCATCTTGATCAATACCTACCTCCATATATAACTAGTAGGAGCCAACACATGCCCATATACCCATACACAGTACAAGTATGAAAGCAGTATCAAACTCAAACCACCTATATACAAGATAACTATGCTATCTCAGGTCTAAAGATTATATGCACTGATATGATTTATGACAATGCATTGACAAGAGTAAACTCCATGTGCTTATTATAAGTGTCACTGGTTCGGCCTACTTATCATGTATAAGTTCCTATCATGTTTGTTATATGGCATGAGACTCACCATTCCATCTTATTTATATCTCATATAAATAACTTGGGAACAAATATGAATATAATCCTTCTGGATAAGTCATGTCCTTATTATGAAGTATCCTCGATTGTGAACCTATTTATGATACTTTGTGCTAGAGATACTGTCACTCATATTCTTAACAACTTAAGAATAGAATTTCTAACAAAATATCAATGGACCTTTTCTATTATACATAAATATATTATGTAAACGGAAAAGTGGAAATGCCTTTTATTAATAAAAGATGTACAAGATACATACAAAATGATATGCTCTAGGGTATACTACTAACAGATACACCATTTTGGCAGCCATGGGAATTCAGTATATTTAGCTTGTTTTCACTTGTAAATGGTTATTTTAGATGTTGATGTAAGTGTTTATGTGTATAGAAATAATTTAGATAATGTATACTAAGTGTATGTGTGATAGTGCACTTGGTTTTGGAAGCTTGGAAGGTATTTGAAGGAGATGTGTAATTTGGCAACTTTTAAAGTGTAGTTGAAATGTGTTGTTTCATGGTTTGGTTTATTGAATTATGTTGTTTATGGTGGCAGCATGTATATGTGTATAATAGATTGGAATTGGATATGTAAATGGGGCATGTTCATGTGGTTAAATTGTGTAAATGGACTTTGGAAAATTCTGAGTTATAATGTGTATGTTGAGAATGGTTACAAGCTATCCAAAATGACCAAAATGTGTTGTTAAGTGTGCTAATGGTATGGTACAAACCAGAATTAGAATGAAAGAGTTAGCTTGGTAAGTATAGAATGTGTAATTGGTAAGTAATGAAGAATGTGTAGTAGGACAGTGTATGTTTTAGCTTAGAACCTTTAGTGTGTGACTCCAATTGGTATGAGACCAATTGGAGGTGAAACTAGGCACAAAATGTGCCAACTTTCATGAAGGAAGCTTACCTAAATTATGTCTAGAAGGTGACTTGAAAAATGACTAAATCTGGATTAGTGACTTGAAAGCCTGAAAATTGACCATTTGGGCAGCAATTAGTGTTTTGGCCATAACTCACCGAAAACAGGTCCAATTGACCTGAAATTTTTACCATGAATAGCTTAGACATAGATCTACAATTCTTATGGAGATACCAAAGCCCAGAAATGGCCAGAACAAAGCCAAATAGCTTGCACAAGTTTAGGTACCAAAAATGGCCAAACCAAAAGTGACCTAAAAATGACCTAAGCTTACCATTTTAGTGCATTCTGTCCAGCATTAGTAAATTGACCATATCTTGGTCTACACAACTCAAAATGACTTGAAATTTTGACCCGCGTGTAATAAGACATAGACCTACAAGTTTGTAGTTTGGACTGGAACCCAAAAACTGAGGGAACTAGATCATCCGGCTAGGTTAAAATAGTGTACCGAAATCTAATAAATTGCAATAAAATGAAATACATTTGAAAATGAATTTGGTAACATATACCAACACTAAAGGGCTATAAAATGCGACACATCGGTAACATTGGAATTGACTCACTTAGAGTGCATCAAAGGTCAATATTATAAGTTGACTAATGAAATGAATTGAAGGGAATAGTACCAAGAAAATTTAGATATTGGATTTTATGATTGGAAACAAATTCATTGAGTACTGAAACACTTTAAATTGCTTGTTTCAGTTGATAAGGATATTAAGAAGCATAAAAAACATTGAGTCAAGGCCTAGGAGTTACTCAAATCAGGCTTGTGCACAACTAGTTTTTAACTGATTTTGTTCTGAATATTTCATATGATTAAATAACATATTTTTCTTATGTATTATGTTTAACAAGCATTGGATTTAATTCAATGAATATTGAAACTGTTGTAGTATGTTTGAATTTGGCTTTGTGAAATAGTATTTCCACAAGTATTAAGCATTGTTGTTGATTAAATAAATTATATTTTGAAAAATTGTGATAGAACATGTTTTGAATTGTGATGGGAAATTTGCATGGAAAAATGCAAATTTATGATTTGAATTGTGATGAGCATAAAAATTATTGGATATTGGAATTGACTTTGAATCGAATTGTATTGTGATTATGCTCACTAAAAGGATTGTGATATTGTTTGATATCTTACTATAGATGCTTGACTAGGTTATTACCCGTCTCTCTCATTTATTGAGAAGACAATGGAGTTAGTTGTGTTTTGATTACCATGGTACATGAATAGGCTTATATTCTCCTCTTATTAGAGGTTAGATCTAAGTTTTTATGTTATGGCCCTTTTGGAAGTTTCATTATTATGATGTGTACTGTGCACGATGATTTGACCTCCCCGACCATAGGGAGTTAGAATCTAATTCGACCTCCCCGACCATATGGAGTTAGAATCACCCTGAAGATGGCCCTTTCGAATTAGTCTTGCATAGTTAGTGAGAAAAAGAATGGTTTTTGAGATAAAGAATGGTTTTTGAATAGTAAAGAATTGTGATTTCAATTATGATTTATGTATAATTGATTTTGTTAGAATCACCTTAAATGTTTGGTTGTGATTTGATAAATTGAATTTCGTGATCAAAGTCATTTCATACAAATGATTTATGTTATTGGCAATGAATAATTTGATTTTTAGAATTTGATGAGTATCCTGATTTCCAAATTATTTGCTGTAATTTTGCTAAGGTATATTGAACTATGTTTTAAGTTATAATTGTGCACCACTGAGTTCACCACTCAGCGATAGCTTTGTATGCTGTCGCAGGTGAAAAGAGCATAAAGCAGTTAGTAAGCTTCTTTGAAGACACATTCAGATCAGCTCCAGGTATATCATAGGTATACCCATGTGCGCAGGTTTTGATGTATGTATGTAATAATATGTATGTAAATTATTTGAGCAGTTATATAAAAACACTTGTAAAATATTTTGGTATGTAATTAAATGCAAATCATTGTAATATAAATTTGAGATTTCATTTACCTATGTAGTTTTGTAATATTAATTTTTGAGTTTTGTAATTAATGAAATATTCTTTATGATGAGATTGATTTGAAAATGAATTGATTTGATTATTGAGATTTGAATTATGAGTTGAAATGAAGTTTATTGCAGTTGTATTTGTGAAATCATATTGGAAGTGTGTTTCTTTTCAGGTTTGAAGAACTGTTTTCTCAAAACGCAGCCGGCACTTTGCCGGAATTTTGAAAAAATTTTATAACACCAAAATTTAATCGATAATTTAAATTTCATGAAAACTGTTTTAAAATCCCTTGTAGTATATCTAATGGGTTATCGGTAGGCGAAGTACGGTAATTTATTAGGTGTACTACGGGATCATGTTACATCTTACGGGGGAGTAGGGTGTGACACAACAGACTTTGCATCATAACCAATTTGTTAGGATAATTTGCAACACCAAATCTGGACGTTGAGAAAGGTTCATGAAATAACTTATTATATGATATGGAATTAACATAGCTTACTTGAAAATGAGATTGGGACTTATGTTCCCATCATAAATGGTATGACCATGATATGCACAATGAATAGTGCTAATGAATAGTACATAAAATAAAATATGACACTAAATTGCCCAATGTATGCCTAGACTTATGTGTAGAGGTTGGATTGATTGGTATATCAATTAGGGACCACAGATTGAAGTACTGCCTATATGGATGATCATTGATAGACAATATCTGTCTGATATGATTATTCTTCTGGCTTTATGCCTGACATGATATGATTATTGGCTTTTATGCCTGACATGATTTCTGGCTTTATGCCTGCACGCTGGCTTTATGCCTAACATGACATAATGTATACTTGGTAGACACAGAGGGTGTGTAACTAGTATACTCTCGTGTATCCAATCTTAACAATCTGTTATAGGTTATTTGGGCATTAAAATGAATTAAAAAGATTGTATTCAGAAACCCAAGAAAAGCAAAAATACAGTAACAGTAACATATGAATAGATAAAAATCCCAATGAACTAAAGCACTCCTACAGAGCAAAAAAAATGTGCAATGACCTATAATTGATAAATATACATTATATATATATATATATATATATATATATATATATATATATATATATATATATATATATATATATATATAACACTACACACATAAAATAGTTGCTTATATTTGTTTAGCTTATTTTTATTTTATTTTATGCACCAATAAGCATATCGCTTAGCGCGTTGGTTTTTCACACATAGGTATTGGAAAGACTGGCTAGTAGAGTCCAGATTAAGATTTTTAGTAGATCTGCACTAGAGTGGGAGTCACCTCAGTAATGTATATTGGTAGGGCCCATGGTTATCAGTTGTATATTCATTTTTGTTCATTGTATATAAGGAAGCTTATAATCATATTTTGAGCTTGTATAATAAATTATAAACTATATACATGAATTTTATTAATGAAATTAAATGTATTTTACAAGAAATGTTATATGAGTGATTGATGATATAAAATGGATATATATTTGAGATATTGAAATATTGATATGAGATGTTTTAGAACAGGAAATTATTTTTAATAGGTAAATAGTGAAATACGCCAAATGCTAATAAAACAAGGGAGACTCCATCTATTTCCCCATTTGGAAAAAAAAGAACACAAGATTAATAATGGATAAGACAAGATAAGATGATAAGGTGCTCCGACATAGAATGTGGCACACCTTGCTCGGCTACACTATAGACCAGGTAAGGGGCATTACACAAGTAATGTCTCCAGATCTTCAGAGCAAATACAATGGCTACTAGCTCTAAGTCATGTGTAGGATAGTTTCTCTCATGGGGTTTAAGCTGGCATGAAGCATAGGTGATGACGTTTCTATCTTGTATCAACACATAGCCTAAACCATTGTGAGAAGCATCACTGTATATGGTATATTCTTTACCCGAAGTAAGTAAAGTTAAGACTGGAGCTTCAGTCAAATACTTCTTCAACTCATCAAAACTCTTCTGACACTGATCAATCCACTGGAATTTTACATCTTTCCGAAGCAACTTGGTCAGTGGAGATGCTAACATGGAGAATCCCTTCACAAATCGACAATAGTAACTGGCCAAACCAAGGAAACTATGAACTTCTGTAACATTTCTAGGTGGCTTATAATTAAGGATAGCTTCTACCATGCTGGAATCCACCTTGATACCCTCAGCTGATACAATGTGCCCCAAGAATGCAATTTCCTTTAGCCAAAACTCACATTTCGATTGTTTGGCATACAACTGTTTCTCCTTCAAAGTCTACAGTACTATCCTCAGGTGCTTGTCATGGTCCTCTGCATTTTTCGAATACACCAAAATGTTATCAATGAACACCACAACAAATTGATCTAGATATGGCCTGAAGATAGTGTTCATTAGTCCATAAAAGCAATTAGAGCATTAGTTAACCTGAATGGCATTACTAAGAACTCATAATGGTCATAGTGACTCCTGAAGGAAATTTTAGGTATACTATGCTCTTACACCCTCAACAGATAATAACCCGATCTCAAATCAATTTTGGAGAATACAGCTGCATCTTTCAGCTGATCAAATAAATCATCTATTCATGGTATAGGATATCTATTCTTTATGGTCACCTTATTCAACTGTATGTAATCGATACACAAATGGAGAGTACCATCCTTCTTCTTAACAAACAAAACTGGTGCTTCCCAAGGTGACACACTGGGGTGAATGAAACCCTTATCAAGTAATTCTTGCAATTGCACCTTTAACTCTTTCAACTCAGCAGGTGCCATTCTATATAGAGTGATAGAGATTGGTTCCACACTAGGCATAATCTCAATTTCAAACTACACCTCTTTTTTCAGAGGTAATCCTGGTAATTCTTCAGGAAAAACATCTAGAAAGTCACATACTATAGGGATATGCTTCAGACTTGGACTCTCCATTTGGGTGTTTATCACATGGGCCAAATATGCTTCACATCCCTTCCGAATCATTCTTTTAGCAAGTATGTCCTTGGATCACCAAAGGACAATCCTTATACAATTTGTTCACCCTAACCTCTTGGCCTAATGGACTAGTTACTAGCACATCAATGTCCATTTTCAAGTAGGAAATAGTAGCAGAACAAACAATACTAGCACTAACATATGAGTGTGTGGAGCCAGGATCAAACAACACATAAACAACTTGTTCAAAGATGGAGAAAGTACCAGCTACTACATCAGAAGTCTCAGCCTTTTTCCTCTGGCACATTGTAGACACTCTAGCTGGTACGCTATTTTGCTCTGGCTGGTTTACAGTGCCCTGGCTGTCAGAAGTGCTACCCTTATCTCTGCCTCTGCCTATGCTAGCTGACTATGAATCTCTGGTGGCTGAACCTTGAACAGATCCCTCAGTGATGGTAGGTGGCCTAGATATACGGGCACTAGTGCAATCCCTAACAAAATGCCCAGTTCCATCACAGCTGTAGCAGGCTCATATGGCCTTATAACGTACTCCTCCATGTGTTTTGCCATAGGTTTCATAGGTATGGACAGGAAAGGAGCCCCTAGGTGTCTGTTGACTGGATTTAGGTGGCCTCTACCCTGAGAATCTTCCCCTACTAGATCTTCTGTTACTTGGTCCCTCAAAGCTCTTTCTCTTACCCGAATTGCTACTTGAACTCTGACCTGTGGTTTTCCTACTTTTGTCTTTTTCAGTTATTCCCTTCTCATATGCCTCTTCTAGTTATATTCTCTCTAACTCTAGGGCTTGAGATATCAGCTCAGAGAAGTTCTCATGCCGTAACCCAACCACTTGCAACCTCAAGCTGGGCCTCAAACTAGTTTCAAACCGCTTGCATCGGTCTCTACCGGTGGTAAGCAAGTTCCCCACATAGTGGCTTAAGCTGGAGAATTCTCTCTCATACTCAGCTACAGTCTTATCCCCCTGCTTCAAACTGAGAAACTCCTATAGCTTTATATCTACATATGTGTCAGGAATGTATTTCTGTCTAAATTTCCTTAGAAAATTGTCCCAAGTTAGGACTGGTGGCTTTACTAAACTGTGGGGAATGGTCTTCCACCATTCATATGCATCCCCATGCAGTAGGGAAATTGAATACTTTTAACACCCCTATGTTCGGTAGTGCATTCTACTGTTCCTATGGCCAGTGTTGTCCAGACAACTAGGATGCCTAGAACTACACTTAGTTATGGGTGAGGAGACATAAAATAATGAAATACAAGAAAAGAAAATACAAGAAAAACAAAGGAAAAATAATAGCAATGAAATGTAACCAAGTTAAACGAGTCGAGAACCCTAGCGATGGGTGACTACACCGGAAAGTTGCGGCGTGGACCGTTGACTAGCCTTGGACTGCAGGGAACCCTGAAAAGTATTTTTAAGACTTAAATAAACATCTATCGAAGCATAAATATCATTAGAAATATCAAAGAAAGAAATTAAATAATTAGTACAAAGAAAAATGAGAAATCGAGAAAACGACAAAACTCGGTGTTACCGAAAAATCGGGAATACAACCCGAACAGGGGTATTGTGGTCATTTGACACCCTGAGTTGTCTTCTGACCTAAATGTCCATTAAAAATAAATGATGTTACACTTGGAAAATGTCATGAAAAATTAAATTTGTGGTACCTAATTTAAATGGCAAAAGATAGGAGTTAAATGTGATAATTTGGGAACTTTAGAATAAATAAACATTAAAATGGGTGATGGTGCTCCATTAACTCCACTTAAGTGGACCGCTAAGCATATTTTAGATAGAAACTTCATCTTCCTCACCTTGCCAAAACCAGCCGAAATTCCCTTGAAGGAAAACCTCCATGGCCGAAGCTTCCAAGCTCCATGCAAGCTTCACTCCTTCATCTTCAAGCCATGATCTTTACATTTTCCTTCGCTAAAGTTGTTCTACACAACTTGGGTAGTAGATAGGCAGCAATAAAATTAAGTTTTGGTGAGGTTTTGAAGAATTTCAAAACTAGTAAGTACGTATTTTTTATTCTTGTTCATTAAACCTTGAATGGATGTTATTGGTAGTTGATTTGTGGAAGGATTTTTGAAGTTTGATGAGTTAGTGGAAAGGTACATTTTGGCAGCCATGAAACTTCAATAAGAACAGTTTATACTTGCATGTAAATAGTGGTTTGAATGATGATTTATAGGTTTGATTGTATGGTACTTGAATTCCATGTGTAAGGTATGATTTTGAAAGCTTCGAAGTTAATTGAAAGAGATGTATAAATTGGCAACTTTGAAGTGTAGATCAAAATGTGTTATTTCATGGCTTGGTTTATGGAATTATATTATTGAATTATGGTGCTTGTTATGGCAGAATGTATATGTGTATAAAGGTTTGAATTTGGACATGTAAATGAGCTATGTCATGTGATTAAATTATTTATAATTGGACTTGAAAAATTATGTGTTATAGAGTGCATATTGAGTGTGGTTACAAGTTGCCAAAATGACTAAAAATGTGAAGTAAAATGTGTTAATGGTATGGTACAAATCAAAATTGGCATGAAAGAAATAACTTGGTAAGCATAGGATGTGTAAATTGGTAAAGGGTGAACAATGTACAATAGGACAGTGTATATTTTGTGCTTAGAACCTTAAGTGTATGGCTCCAATTGGTATGAGACCAATTGTAGGTGAAACTAGGTACAAAAAGTGCCAACTTTCATGAAGGAAGCTTACCAAAATTCTACTTGGAAGGTGACTTGAAAAATGACCAAATCCGAATTAGTGCTTTGAAAGCCTGAAAATTGACCATTTGGGCAGTAGTTAGTGTTTTGGCCATAACACACTCAAAACAGCTCCAATTGACCTGACATTTTTACCATAAATATTTGAGGCATATATCTACAATTCTTATGAAGACACCAAAGCCCAAAAATGGCCAGAACCAAGCCAAATAGCTTGCATAATTTCAGGTTCAAAAACTGGCCGAACCAAAAGTGACCTAAAAATGACCTAAACCTACCATTTTGGTACATTCTGTCCAACATTGGTAAATTGACCATAACTTGGTCTACATAACTCAGAATGAACCTGAAATTTTTCCCTGCGTGCAATAAGACATAGACTTACAAGTTTGTAGTTTTGACCGAAACCCGAAAACTGAGGAAACTAAGTCATCCGGCTAGGTAAAATTAGTATACCGAAATCCGACAAATTGAAATAAAATGTAACATACTTGGAAATAAATTTGGTAACATGTACCAATACTAAAAGACTACAAATGTGATATATTGGTAACATTAAAACCTAATTCACCTCGAGTGCATCGAGGGTCAACATCTTAGGTTGACTAAGGAAATAATAGAATTTAATAAATTAAGTATTAAGCTTTATTCTTAGAGATAGTTTAAATGAGTACTGAAACACTTCAAATTGTGTGTTTCAGTTAGCAAAGACTCAGGAAAGGGGAAGGAAACACTGAGTCAGAGCCAAGAGACAGTTATCAGAGGTTTGTGCACAACAGTTATTTCTTTTGAATTTTTCAATTGAAATAAACTATGACTATTTGTATATTATTGTTTTAAATTGTGAGAAATTGTTTGAATGATATTTGATGGATACTTATTGATTGAAAAGCATTGTAAATGGTTTGAAACCACAGCTATCATGTATATTGATTGAATTCCTCACTAGCTTCTCTAGTGGGATGAATTAAATTCCCTCTCTGGCTGAAGTGTTGAGGTGTGTGCCTGTTGAGGACGAATAGAATGAGTACTCATATTATTGCTAGCTAGCTATGTTATTCCTCACTAGCCATTAGCTTTTAGGACGAATTGAACTTTGGCAACATGATTAAGCTGTGTGTGTGTGTGTGTGATTTATTGATATTCATTATGATATTGTGAAATGGAGTTTAAATTCTTATTGATGTTCACTGTTTTTTGAATTTAACTATGTTTTAAGTATCCACTATTTATATGACTTATGATTTGTGATTTAAAGTTACATTGTATTAATGTTGTGCACCATTAAGACATTGGCTCAACGATAGCTTTTCATTGCTGTCGTAGGTAGACAGACTGACAGGGCAGCAGACTAGGCTGCTAGTACTACACTGAGAGATCATCGGGTATATTGAGTATACCATATTTTGCATTTTGTATTGTAATGTATATTCACTGTATGTATATAGTGTTCTTGGTTTTGAGTAGCTGTAAATTAAAATTGTACATTGAAGTTGTAAAATAAATTGTAAATTATTTTGGTTTGTAAATATTGTGATATATTTCTTTTATCTCAGCCTTTGAAAACACTGAAAAATTATTGTGGATTTGAGTTGACAAATGTTGAGAAACATATTGTGTTGATTAAATGTTGGAGTTTGAGATTGAGAAATATATTTGAAGTGCTTTTTACAGGTTTTTGAAGAACTTTTTTATTCAAAATACAGATGGCACTCTGCCAAATTTTTACAGAAATTACTAATAATTCAAATGTGTTAGCTGTTTCACTTCAGTTCAGAAAAATTTTAACACCTGTAAATAGTGCTCACCACTGTAAAAAGAAGTAAGAAAAGTTTTAAAATCCCTTGTTGTGTATTTAATGGGTTATCAGTAGACGAAGTTGGTAATTCATTAGGTATACTATGGGATCATGTTATGCCTTACAGAGGGGTAGGGTGTGACAATACTCAAATTTCAATTCATCAGTACAATGCAGCTTTTTGAATACTCTTTCTATCCTCTCAAGCCACTGTTCTGCTTCCAAATGATCCACTGTGCCCTTGAATTCTGTTGCCCCATACTTTATTAATTTATCATACTGTCGTATTGGGGGTTGGGGTTACACTGGCGGTGCTTGCACTAGGGCTTGGATTGGTACATTACCAGCCATTTGTTGGAATAATATAGCCATTTGCTAAGCGAACTAAGCAAGAAACTGTAGAGGGGCAATTGGTACAGCTGACCCACCAGCATTTTGAGGAGCTGGGGCCTCCCCTTGTGCTTCAGCCGTAACTGACTGCTCTATTGAGGGATCCCCTTCTTCTATTTCAATTCACAATAATTTCTACCTGCTGACAACCAACACAAGGAGATTTCTCTCCATTAGTTCACATTCATGATGTAATTGCACCATATGTATCAATCAATGACATTTGAGTAGTTGTATTAATCAAAATAATTCAAAATCATAAATCAAAACTCATTTCAAAAACATGCTCCGATAACACTAAAACATGTCACACCTTACCTCTCTGTAAGACATAACATAATCCCGTAGTATACCTAATGAACTACTGAACTTCGCCTTCTAATAATACATTAAATATACTACAAGAGATTTTAAAACCAATCCAATTCATTTTAGAGATTTAAGTGATGATAAAATGTTTATTTTAGTGCCTTTGGATTGGGTATATGCCATAAAATTTTATTTTAAATTAATTTGGCATTTTTAAAATTTTATAAAAATTTTGGCATGGTAACTGCTAAAATTCAAGGAAACAGTTCTTCTAAACCTGTGGGAAAACAATTTATAAAGACATTATCATACTCAATTTGAACTCAATCAACTCGTTCAGCTCATTTCATTCAACCAATACCAAGCAATTGTGTTTATCTCATATACAAATTAAAACAGATATTCATTTACAAATTTACACTCAAAAGAAAAAAAAAATATTATTACAACTTCAGTTTTACAACTGCTCATTAGTCTTTTAGATACATATGAACTAAATTACTTAAAAAATGAATTTACAATGGTATAAATAATATACCTAAAAAATGATCTAACATATATGTAACACCCCTATGTTAGGTAGTGCGTTCTACTGTTCCGGTGACCAATGTCTGTCCGGACAGTTAGAATGCCTAGAACTATATTTAAATGTTAGTGAGGAGACATAAAATAATGAAATACAAAAAAAGAAAATACAAGAAAAACAAAGAAAATATAATGGCAATGAAATGAAACTAAGTTAAACGAGCCAGCACTGCAGCGTTGGGTGACCGCACGGGAAGTTACGGCGCGGGCAATAGCCAACTGCAGGACTGCAGGAAACCCTCGGAATTTAGTTTTGAGACATAATTAAAGACTTATTGAAGTATAAATGTCATTAGAAATATCAAAGAAAAATTAATTAATTAGTACAAAGAAAAACGAGAAATCGAGAAAATGACAAAATTCGGTGTTACCGAAAAATCGGGAATACAACCTGAATAGGGGCATTGTGGTCGATTGACACCCCGAGTTGCCTTTTGACCTAAATTTCCATTAAAAATAAATGATATTAAACTTTGAAAATGTCATAAAAAAATTAAATTGTGGTACATAATGTAAATAGTGGAAGAATGGTGACAAAATTGCAAAATTGAAAACTTTGGATTATTAAATCTTAGAACTAAGTTAGTGCTCCACTAAGGGGAATTAAGGGACATTAAAATACAACATTTTGGGACAGAAAATCTGTCATCTTCAACCTCACAAGCAAACCAGCCGAATTCATCCTCCTAAAAGAAAATTCTCCATAGCCAAACCTCATTCTACCTCCATGCACTCCACATTTAGCCCTCTTTTACACTAAGTTTCTTCATTAAACCTTGCATACTCAGCTTGTCACACCTTACCCCTCTGTAAGGCATAACATGATCCCGTAGAATACCTAATGAATTACTGAACTTCACCTACCGATAACTCATTAAGTACCCTACAAGGGATTTTAAAACAATTTTCTTACTTTTGTTAAGTGGTGAGCATTTTCTAATAGGTATTTAAAACATATGATTAAAAGTAAATCTAGTTAATATTTTTAGTCCATTTTATTTTTCCGCAAATTTTATAAAAATTTTGACAGAGTTCTGTCTGTATTTTAAGAAACCAGTTCTTCAAATACCTGTAAAAAGCACTTCTAAAAATTTTTCTCAACAACTACTACAATTTCATACTCAATCTCAATCAATTTCTCAACACATTTATCAATTTTCAAATTCTAAATCCACTATCCAATGATCATCAAAATACTAGCAATCCATTTCATTCAAATTAAATAAAATAGTTTCATTCATATTTCATTAGAAACAAAACAATTTAGATACATCATTACAAAATTTACATTAAGAGAATTTCAAACTACAATATATATTACAACTTTATACAAATTTTATACAAACTGCTCAAGACCCATTTTTACATGTCCATACATTTATGTGCAATATATACATCAAAAGAAATATTTACAGTTAGGGTATAAATGATACCCGAAGACTTTAAGCTGATAGCTCCTCACACCTCAGCAGCTCAGTCTGCTGCTCCTCTAGTCTCTGTATCTGCAATAAGGCAAAGCTATCACGAGTACTAGGACTCAGTGGTGCACAACATACTAAAATAATCTTTATGCAAAACTTAAATCACATTTATTCAAAAATTTGGCTGAACATGAGAATTAAGTACAAATCATGCATTATGAGATTTTAAATGCAAACCAAGTTCATTTCAAAGTATCAAAACACATTTCATAAAACCCACAGTTAGATCATGCCATTTGAAACAAATAGAATCTCAATAGCCAGAGGCTAAAGAGAAATCACATCACAAGGCTAGCTAGCTCAAATATATGGATATCCATTCACATCCTCTTCTACTGGCACACCTCAACACTTCTCCAGAGAAGGAATCAAAATTCGAAACTAATTATCCCCACTAGTCATGCTAGTGAGGTGTTCAAATATATGGTCATGACACTGTGGTTTCAAAACTTATCTTAACAATTTGCTAAACATTGTCATTTCAAATATACACAATAACTTTCAACAATTTAAGTCAAAACATCATAACTAATGTCACAAATAAATTTTCAACAATTCAAAGCAAATGTAAAATACATATTTCATTCACTTTATCACTACATTTTAAAGCATAGTGATGTTGTGCACAAACCTCAAGCGAGTCACCCCTTAGCCTCGACTCGGTTCCTTGGGTTCCTTCCCGATATTCTTTTCAACTGAAACACACAATTTAACAATGTTTCAGTACTAGAACTTAACATAAATCCAAAATAAATTTAGCCTCATTTTTTACCTAGCTCTAACGTGCTAAACTCGACGTTCTTGAAATTTTGTGCTTCGGGTTACTATTCACTACACTATTCAAGTCAATTTGTTGACTTTCTAAGGCTTAATAGGTATGGGAATTCCAACTTCACCCACATACCACATTTTGGTCACTAAACTTGTTGGTTTTGGTCATTTTCTCAAAACTTAGGTCTTTTAGGCAGAATTGCCAATTTTCAGTTTTGGTGCCTTAGGTTGCACTGTTCCATTGGTCATTTTACTATTGGAATTGGTCAAAACTTTCTTCATAGAAAATGTTCCCTATTGTCTTAAGTTTATTTTCCTTTTTTAATCACTCCAATTGGAGTTTTGTAGCTCAAGTTATGTCTAAAATACGGTTACTATTCATGCTGCAGATTTTAGTTCTGGCAGATTTATTGATACAACTTCGTTCAGCAATTTAATCAAGTTAAGTCCATAATTTGATCTAATTTTCTTCATATGAAATGTTCTAATATATCTTAGGTTTCCATCGGTTCAAGAATCGCTTAAAGCGGAGTTTTCTAGAGAGAGTTATAGCCATTGAAACTTTACTGTTCATATGGTAAATCTGCAGTCCTGCAGATTCAGTGATCCAACTTGGCTCAGTAATTTGATTGTGTTAATGGCATAATTTGGGTTGGTGTTCTTCATTAAAGTTTTAGGTCTATATCCCATCTAAGCACTGGTAAAATTTCAGGTCATTTTGACCTGCCTAGCTCAAGTTATAACCAAATTGTTCATTTGGTCAGTTTATACAGGGCAGCCTGCAATTTTTCAACTTTGGTTAATTTGTTCACTTGGTTTTAGTCACTTTTTGGGCAGGCTTCCAAAATGAAAATTGTGTCATTTAGTGCCTATTTTCATCCCCAATTTGTCCCATTTCCATTGGACTTGTAAAATTTCATTTTTGGTCCCTCAAAGAAAATTTTGGTCATGCTGCAAGCACATGACCTTATCCAATCCGAATTGGCTTTTAATTCCAACACTTCTAACACACCTCATTTGGTCACAAATGACCATTTTTCACCTCACATTAGGTCAAAGACACCATTTACAAGTTTTTCACATTTTTGCTCTCTAAACCCTAATGTTCAAAACCCTAATTCACATATTTGTTCCATTCATGCAATTTAAAGTGTGGCACTAACACCTACCCACTTAGATTGACTTGCAGGCATGATTTATTGAAGTGAAACATATCACTTTCCCCCAACCCTCATGGCTGCCAAATTATTTGTCCTTTCATAACTTATCATTTTCTTTAACTTTTCATGCAATTTAGGCTCATCTTAACTTAATTTCAAAGCTTAAAGAAGAAAAGAAAGGGAAACAAGTAATAACCTCACTTGTCAAATTTTCTTGAATTGCCAAGCTTGATTTTCCTTCACTTTTCTTCCCTCTTATTCTTCTTTAATCTTCTTTTCTAGGGTAACTTATAATCTTTTTAGGGTTTAGGGTTGAAACTTATGGGGAAGAACTAAGTTTTTCAAGCTTTAAAAGCTTGTTAATGGAGGAACCTTGGGAGAGAAAAGTGAGAGAGAGATGAAAACGTTTTTTGAAGAAGAAGAAATGATTTTCTTTTTTTTTTTTATGAATTTTTAAGTCTTATGGAAGACCAAAAATATAAATAAATAAATAAATAAATTATATTCTTTATGGCATCATGCATGAGGTCATGCATGATGTCATCACCTTTTGATTTTTCTATTTTCCATTTTTTTTTCTATTAGTTCTTTTATTTAATTTTCGATTCCAAAATTTTCTTTTCTCCGATTTTATTTGACAGTTAGGTCAGGAGTCAGCTCTCGGGGTCAATTGACCAAATTGCCCCTAGCCGGTTTATTCCAGTTTGCAATTAATTTCATATTTCTTCCGGCTCCCTGACCTAATTATTTGGCTGGCTTAACAGTTATTTTTCATGATTTTCTCTTTTCCACTGTGTTTATAAGGGTCCTAAGGACTGCAGCGTCACATTTTACGGTTCGAAATTTGAGTTTAAATCGACTTCGCAGTCGTTCTCGAAACGGTCACCCATCGCTGTGACTCTCGGCTCGTTTAACTTCTTATGTTATGTTTTTCTTATTTATACTTAACTATTTGACAATTACTAATTATTTGTGTTTATGGCTTATCTAGTTGTCTTAAGTGTGGTTCTAATCCCCTTAATTGTCCGAACTGACACCGATCACTGGAACAGTGAAATATACCAGGCTATGTAAATAGGGGTGTTAAAATTCTCCCCCCCCCCCCCACCCCTTAAATAAATTTCATCTCGAAATTTTACTTGGTATCAATCTCTGAACAGCTGTGGGTGCTGTCTCCTCATGTCCTTCTCTCGTTCCCAAGTAGCCTCCTGGCCCGAATGATGGTTCCACAGCACTTTTACCAACGGTATCTGCTTGTTCCGTAGCTACTTCACCTTATAAGCCAGAATCACTATTGGTTCTACCTCATATGTGAGGTCTGGATTCACTTCAATTTCTTCCACTGGTAGTACATGAGATGGGTCTGATCGATACCTCCTCAACATAGACACATGGAAGACATTATGTATCTTCTCCAATTCTGGAGGTAGTGCCAAACGATATGCCAAAGGACCCACTCTTTCCAAAACCTCATATGGCAACATAAAACGAGGACTCAGTTTCCCCTTTCTGCCGAATCTCATAATTCTGTTCCATGGAGAAACCTTGAGGAATACTTTCTTACCCACTGCATATTCAATATCTCTTCTCTTTAAATCAATGTAGAACTTCTGACGGTCTGATGCAGCCTTAAGTCGATCTCTGATCACCCTGATTTTCTCTTCAGTTTGCTGAACAATTTCAGGTCCAATCATCTTTCTTTCACCCATGTTATCCCAACACAACGGGGTTCTACATTTTATACCATACAAAGCTTCATATGGAGGCATCCCAATGCTTGATTGGTAGCTGTTGTTGTAAGCAAACTCAATCAAAGGCAAGTGTATATCCCAACTACCCTCAAACTCAATCACACAAGCCCATAGCATATCCTCCAAGATCTGAATTACCCTCTCAGACTGGCCATCTATCTGCGAGTGGAATGCAGTACTGAAGTTCAATCTAGTTCCTAGGGCTCTCTGAAGACTACCTCTGAATATAGAAGTGAACTTAGGATCTCTGTCTGATACAATGGATACTGGCACCCCATGCAGTCTTATAATCTCATCAATGTACAACTTGGCCAATCTTTCTAAACTGTAGTCCATTCAGATTGGCAGAAAATGAGCAGACTTGGTCAGTCTGTCAACAATGACCCATACTGCATCATGACTCTTCTGTGTCCTCGGAAGTCCCATTACAAAATCCATCGTTATTCTCTCCTATTTCCATTCTGATACTGGTAGTGGATGTAACAATCCAGCGGGTACTTGATGTTCTGCCTTTACTTGCTGACAAGTTAGGCATTTGGAAACAAATTCTACCACATCTTTTTTCATACCCATCCACCAGTAATGCTCCTTTAGCCCTCTATACATTTTTGTGCCACTAGGGTGCATGTCAAAAGGAGACTCATATGCTTCCTTCAAAATGATTTTCCTCAAATCGACATCATTAGGAACACATATTCTGCCCTGGTGTAGCAGTAGACCATCATCTCTGATTGAGAATTCTGGTTTCTTGCCCTGCCGGACTTCTCCCAACAGTCTCTGATATCTTTCATCCTTCTGAGCAGCCATATTGATCTGATCAATCAACACTGGCTATACATGCCATGCAACTGCTATCTGCCCATCATTATTAATCTCTAAGCTGGCATGCAATGATCTTAACTCATGTACCAAAGACAAAGGAGTAACCCGTAGACTTGCCATAGTCTTGCGACTTAAGGCATCAGCCACAACATTAGCTTTCCCTGGCTGATAGTCTATCAGACAATCATAGTCTTTTATCAACTCTAACCATCTCCTCTGTCTCAAGTTAAACTCCTTCTGAGTGTCCAAATACTTCAAACTCTTATGATCTGTGTAGATGTAATATTTCTCCCCATACAAATAGTGTCTCCAGATCTTAAGAGCAAACACAATAGCTGTAAGCTCCAAATCATGTGTTGGATAGTTCCTCTCATGCGGTTTTAGTTGGCGTGATGCATAGGCAATGACATTTCGATCTTGCATCAATACACAGCCTAACCCATTGTAAGAAGCATCACTATAAACGGTGTATTCTTTACTCGGTGTAGGTAAAGTCAGGACTGGAGCTTCAGTCAAACATCTTTTCAATTCATCAAAACTCTGTTGGCATTTATCCGTCCACTAAAATTTCACATCTTTTCTAAGTAGCTTGGTCAATGGAGATGCCAACATGGAGAATCCCTTCACAAAAAGACGATAGTATCCAACTAAACCCAGAAAACTGCGAATCTCTGTGACATTTCTGGGTGGTCTCCAATTAAGGACAGCTTCAGTCTTACTTGGATCTACCTTGATGCCCTCTTCTGATACTACATGCCCCAAGAAAGACTTGTGGTCATTTGACATCCTGAGTTGTCTTTTGACCTAAATGTCCATTAAAAATAAATAATATTACACTTGGAAAATGTCAAAGAAAAATTAGTAAGTCAATATAAATAAAAATGAAAATTTAGAAATCGATGGGTCAAGGATTTAATCGGTAACACTAAAAATTTCGAAATACAAACCGAATAAGGGCATTTTGGTCAATTGATACCCCGAGTTGACTTTTGACTTAAATGTCCATGAAAAATTAGTAGTGTTAAAAATTTAATAATGCAAAAAAAAAAAAAAATTGAAGTCAAATGTGTGGAGGAATTAAGGGTAAAATGTGGAATAATTAAAAATTTAGATTATTTAAATGTTAATTATGTTAGTGGAGCACTATGGATTATTTAAACTCATTAAGTGGACAGAATTTCCACTAACCAAGTCACCTTCTTCAACCTTTGAAACCCATTGCCGAATTCAAATCTCTCTCTCCAAACTTCCATAGCCAACTTTCATGCAAAGCTTAATCTCTCCACTTTCATGCCATAAATCCAACAAGTCCCTTCATGAAAGTTTATCCTCACATCAAGAACAATCCTTGGGCAGCCATTAGGAGAGGAAATAGTGGAGTTGTCAAGGGCAGCAAGGGTCACACATATGAGGTAAGTGCAAAGAACCCCCACCCTTCCTTCTTTAAAGTTGATGAGCTTCATGAGGTGAGTTGAATTCTCTTGAAATTTAAGAGAAATGATAAGTCTACACTCCTTCTAATTTCTGGTAGCCTTGAGGAGACTAGGTTTAGATGGTTTTGAATGATTAAACTTGCTAAATGATGCTTGAGAGTGAATATAGACATGTATATAGGTTGAATTGTATGTATAATTGAAATTGAAAAATTATTAGGGTTTTAATGTTAAATTGGGGCTGTTTAATTATGATGAAATTTTGATGATGACTTGATGAAATTGAGACTATTTAATGAGTATTAGAAGTGCCATGTATGCTTATTTGGAGTTTGGAAGAAGGAGGATTGCCAAATTGGAAGTGCAAATTGTGTGCAGGTTGTGTGATTGATGAATGCAGTGTATAAATTAGGTTATAAGTGTAAAGTTGTGACTCCAATTGGTATGAGACCAATTGGAGGTGAAACTAGGCACAAAATGTGCCAACTTTCATTGAGAAAGCATACCAAAATTCTGCTTGCAAGGTGGCATAAAAAAATGACCGATTCGGATTAAGTGCAAGTGAAACCTGAAAACTGACCATTTGGGCAGCAGTTAGTGTTTAGGCCATAACTCACTCAAAACAGGTCCAATTGACCTGAAAGTTTAACCATGAATAGTTAAGACCCATACCTACAAGTCTTATGAAGACACCAAAGCCCAGAAATGACCATAAGCAAGTCAAACAGCTTGCACAGTTTCGGGTCCAAAAACTGGCCGAACCAAAGTTGACCAAAATTGACCTAAAATGACCTAATTTGATGCCATTTGACCAGCAATAGTAAAATGACCATAACTTGGTCTACATAACTCAGAATGACATAAAATTTTGCCCCGCATTCCATAAGACATAGATCTACAAGTTTGTAGTTTTGACCGAAACCTGAAAACCAAGGGAACTAGGTCGTCCGGCTAGGTCAAACTAGTATACCGGAATACAGCAATTTGCAATAAAATGCACTAAACAAGGAAATGAAATTGGTAACGAGTACCAACCCTAAAACACTATCGAATGTGACATATTAGTGACACTAAAACCTAAATTACCTAGAACACATCGAGGGTCGATATATTAGGTGATTAAGCAAATAATAGATTTCAGTGAACTACTTATCAAGCATTATCGATAGAGACAATTTAATTTAGTACTGAAACACTTTAAATTGTGTTTCTCAGTTAGTAAAGACTCAGGGAAAGGAAAGGAAACACTGAGTCCAGAGCAGGAGACAGTCATCAGAGTTTTGTGCACAACTAGTTTTCAACTGATTTTACTCTGAATAAGATTTCATATGATTAATTGTATGTTATTGTTTTAAATTGTGTTTGTGCACAACTAGTTTTTAACTGATTTTATTTTGAATATTTCATATGATTAAATGACATATTTTTCTTATGTATTATGTTTAATAAGCATTGGATTTAATTCAATGATTATTGAAATTGTTATAGTATGTATGAATTTAGCTTTGTGAAATGGTATTTCCACAAGTATTAAGCATTGTTATGGATTGAATAAATTATGTTTTGGAAAATTGTGATAGAACATGTTTTGAATTGTGATGGTGATTTTCATGGAAAATGCAAATTTATGATTTGAATTGTGATGAGCATAAAAATTATTGGATATTGGAATTGAATTTGAATCAAATTATATTGTGATATATGCTCACTAAAAGGATTGTGTTATTGTTTTATATCTCACTATAGATGCTTGACTAGGTTATTACCCATCTCTCTCATTTGTTGAGAAGACAATGGAGTTAGTTGTGTTTTGATTACCATGGCACGTCCACAGGCTTAGATTTTCCTCTGAATTGAGGTTAGATCTAAGTTTATTTTATTGTTATGGCCCTTGCGGAAGATTCAATATTGTGATGGTACTGTGCACGATGGTTAGACCTCCCCGACCATAGGGTGTTAGAATCTGATTCGACCTCCCTGACCATAGGGAGTTAGAATCACATCGAAGATGGCCCTTTCGGATTAGTCTTGCATAGTTAGTTAGATAAAGAATAATTTTTGAGATACATAATGGCTTTTGAATGGTAAAGAATTGTGATTTCAATTATGGTTTATGTATAATTGATTTTGTTGGAATTACTTAAATGGTTAGTCATGATTTGATAAATTGAATTTTGTGATCAAAGTCATTTATACAAATGATTTACATTATTGGCAACAAATATTTTGAGTTTTGGAATTTGATGAGTATTTAGATTCCCAATTTATTTACTGTAAATTTTGTCAATGTATATTGTACTATGTTTTAAATTATAGTTGTGCACCACTGAGTTCACCACTTAGCGATAGCTTTGTATGCTGTCGCAGGTAAGAAAAGCATAGAGCAGTGAGTAAGTTTCTTTGAAGACACTTTCAGGCCAGGTCCAGGTATATTATAGGTATACCCATGTACATAGGTCTAATGTATGCATGTAATAATATGTATGTAAATTATTTGAGTAGTTGTAAATTAAAATTGTACATTGAAGTTGTAAAGTGAATTATGAGTTATTTTGACTTGTAAAATTTGTATTATATTTCTTTAATCTCATCCTTTGAAAATACTGAAAAATTGTTGTGGATTGAGTTGAGAAAAATATTATGTTGAATTTTCTTGGAGTTGATATTTGGAAAAATATTGAAGTGCTTTTTACAGGTTTTCTGAAGAACTGTTTTATCCAAAATACAGATGGCACTCTGCCAAAATTTTTACAGAAATTCCAAATAAGTCAAATGTGTTAGTTCTATCACTTCAGTTCACAAAAGTTTTTAACACCTGTAAATAGTGCTCACCCCTGTGAAAGAAGTAAGAAAAGTTTTTAAAATCCCTTGTAGTGTATTTAATGGGTTATCAGTAGACGAAGTTGATAATTCATTAGGTATACTACAGGATCATGTCATGCCTTACAGAGGGGTAGGGTGTGACATGTTTAAGTGGTATCAAGGCAATGGTTTTAAAGTAAATTTCGAACTGTGAATTTGAAATCTTTTTGTCAGAACTACAACTGCTCAAATGTTTGATACATATAGTACATTTACATCATAAAAAATGAACTAATGGAGAGGAATCTCCTTATGTTGGTTATACAGGAATAGAAAATCTTGTGAAAAGATATGGAAGAGAAGAATGAGACAATAGAACAGTCTGTGATGGCAGAAGAACAAGTTGAGGCCCCAGCTCCACAAAATGTCGAAGGCCTGACTGTACGAGTTTTACCAGTACAAATTACTGCACAAATGGCCCAGCAAATGGCCACTTTCTTTCAACAAATGGCTGATAATCTGTCAGCCCAAGCCCAAGTATAGACCCAACCCCCACAAGGGCAGTGTGAAATGGAAAAGAGGGAGAAACCTATGGGTCAGAGTTCGAACAATAATTTGGGGAAGAGAAAAAAATTTGAGGAGCCCCGAACTCAGAAATATGATAGAGGCGGATCATCAGGGTAGAGACTACCAAAATCTAGTTGTTGAACAACCAAAAGTTCTTATCCTGCCCGTTTCTGCCATGTTTGTGGTAAGCTACATGGAGGTATTTGTCGTAAGGCCTCTGGAGCCTGTTACAATTGTGGAAAACTTGGACACTTTGCTAAAGATTGTGCTAAACCACCTCGATCTGCTCTCCGGAGTTCACAGACCGTCAGTCAGAGTCAAGATAGAAATAGAGTTGGTACTCCTCACCACTATAACACAGTGAATCAACCCGAATATAGTAGCGCACTAGTCGGAGAGTCCACTATGTGCCAAGTAAAAGGAGCAGAAACTTCAAATGTAGCGGCTGGTAAGTTCTTAATTTTTGAAAGAAACAATTAGTTATTATTTGATCCCAGGACTACTTAGTTGTGTGTTAGTGTCAGAACTATATATTCTGTTGTTATTCCTTTACATGGAAATGAATTTTGATGTATTAGTGACTAGTCCTTTAGGATAATAACTACAATAACAAGTATGGTTGACATTAATTTTGGAAGAATTGTTAGCTAAAAGTATTTTCTAACATACCGTAAATTATAAAGCTAATTGGCAAGCCTACTTAATGTAAGGCAAGAGGACCTAAAAGTAAGTTACAGTAATAGAATTGCTCTAGATGAGGGCAAAGATGTTACTGTTAGTAATTATTAATGGATATTATAATCAGAATCGATTTAGGATATTAGTGGATTCGAGAAAGATAAGATGTTAGAAAACCTAGTCCATGAGGTTATAACGTAGTGACTATGTAATAATGTTCTTGATGTCTGTATTGTAAGCTGCAGATTACAGTACTGACACGGGATTATTGTGTAGAGCTATGTGCTTCCTCGTGGTACAATGAAGTAAGAATATTTGTAAGTAATCTATAAATTGATACAGTTGCATCCGAATAGGGTATTATTACTGGAAATAAATGTGAAAATTTTAGTCAGAAATTTAAAACTTCAGAACTAGCCTGTCGAAAGACTACACTTGTAAGGTAGCTGGAGTCAGTAACTCGGTTACAATAATGTGAACTACCTGTACCACAGTAATTGCTATAAGCTTAGAGATATCAGTACAACGTATCATCCTCAGACAGATGGACAATTGAAACAAGTAATTCAAGTAAATTCAGATCATTGAGTTCCTATAAATAATGAAATGAAATGATAATAATAACCGGTAAAATGTGATAAGCCCTCAAGAATATATCGAGAACTTGTGCCATTGAATCCGAGAGGAGATGGGACAGATACATCCCACTAACAGAATTTGTATACAATAATAAGTATCAAGCTAGCATACAAATGGCACCCTATGAAACACTGTAAGGGAATTGATAACTATGGATTTTGTGATGAGACTTTCGAAGATACAGAATAGTTATGATGCAGTATGGGTTATAGTTGACAGACTAACCAAGTCTAATCACTTTTTGCCAGTGTGGATGGACTATAGCCTGGAAAGATTGGCCAGATTGTACATAAATGAAATTGTAAAATTGCATGGAGTGCCAGTATCAAATGTATCTGACAGAGATCCTAGGTTCACTTCTAGATTATGGGGTAGTCTTCAGAGAGCCCTAAGAACTAGATTGAACTTCAGCACAGCATTCCACCAACAGACAGATGGCCAACCTGAAAGGGTTATTCAGATATTGGAGGATATGCTACGGGCTTGTGTGATTGAGTTTGAAGGTAGTTGGGATACACACTTTCCTTTGATTGAGTTTGCTTATAACAATAGCTACCAATCAAGCATTAGAATGCCTCCATATGAAGCATTGTATGGCAGGAAGTGCAGAACTCCCTTATGTTGGGATGAAATAGGTAAAAGGAAGACGATTGGGCCAGAAATTGTTCAGCACACAGAGGAAAAGATCAGATTAATTAGAGATAGACCCAAGGCTGCATCAAACCGTCAGAAGTCCTATGTTGATTTGAAAAGAAGAGATATTGAATATGCAGTGGGTGATAAGGTATTCCTCAAAGTTTCTCCTTGGAAGAGGATTATGAGATTTGGCAGAAAGGGGAAACTGAGTCCTCGTTTCATCGGACCATATGAGGTTCTGGAAAGAGTGGGTCCTTTAGCATATCGGTTGGCATTACCTCCAGAGTTAGCAAGGATACACAATGTCTTCCATGTGTCCATGTTAAGGAGGTACAGATCAGACCCATCTCATGTACTATTAGTTGAAGAGATTGAAGTAAATCCAGACCTCTCATACGAGGAAGAACCCATAAAAATTCTGGCTTATGAGGTGAAGCAGCTGAGGAATAAACAGATACACCTGGTTAAAGTGCTGTGGAACCATCATTCAGGCCAGGAAGCTACTTGGGAACGTGAAGAGGATATGAGGAGACAGCACCCATAGCTGTTCAGAGACTAATACCAGGTAAAATTTTGAGACGAAATTTATTTAAGGGGGGGAGAATTGTAACACCCCTAAGTTCTAGAGTGCGTCATTGCTCCGGTGACTGTCTTTGTCCTGGACAGCTAGGATGCCTAGAACTACACTTCGTTATGAGTGAGGAGACATAAAATAATGAAATACAAGAAAAGAAAATACAAGAAAAACAAAGGAAAATAATAGCAAAGAAATGTAACCAAGTTAAGCGAGTCGAGAACCCTAGCGATGGGTGACCGCACCGGGAAGTCACGGCGTGGACCGTTGACTAGCCTCGGATCATGGGAACCCTGAAAAATATTTTTAGGACTCAAATAAATATTTATTGAAGTATAAATTTCATTAGAAATATCAAAGAAAAATTAATTAATTAGTGAAAAGAAAAGTGAGAAATCAAAAAATGAACAAAACCCGGTGTTACCGAAAAATTGGGAATGCAACCCGAACAGGGGCATTGTGGTCATTTGACATCCCGAGTTGTCTTTTGACCTAAATGTCCATTAAAAATAAATAATATTACACTTGGAAAATGTCAAAGAAAAATTAGTAAGTCAATATAAATAAAAATGAAAATTTAGAAATCGATGGGTCAAGGATTTAATCGGTAACACTAAAAATTTCGAAATACAAACCGAATAAGGGCATTTTGGTCAATTGATACCCCGAGTTGACTTTTGACTTAAATGTCCATGAAAAATTAGTAGTGTTAAAAATTTAATAATGCAAAAAAAAAAATTGAAGTCAAATGTGTGGAGTAATTAAGAGGAATTAAGGGTAAAATGTGGAATAATTAAAAATTTAGATTATTTAAATGTTAATTATGTTAGTGGAGCACTATGGATTATTTAAACTCATTAAGTGGACAGAATTTCCACTAACCAAGTCACCTTCTTCAACCTTTGAAACCCATTGCCGAATTCAAATCTCTCTCTCCAAACTTCCATAGCCAACTTTCATGCAAAGCTTAATCTCTCCCCTTTCATGCCATAAATCCAACAAGTCCCTTCATGAAAGTTTATCCTCACATCAAGAACAATCCTTGGGCAGCCATTAGGAGAGGAAGTAGTGGAGTTGTCAAGGGTAGCAAGGGTCACACATATGAGGTAAGTGCAAAGAACCCCCACCCTTCCTTCTTTAAAGTTGATGAGCTTCATGAGGTGAGTTGAATTCTCTTGAAATTTAAGAGAAATGATAAGTCTACACTCCTTCTAATTTCTGGTAGCCTTGAGGAGAGCTAGGTTTAGATGGTTTTGAATGATTAAACTTGCTAAATGATGCTTGAGAGTGAATATAGACATGCATATAGGTTGAATTGTATGTATAATTGAAATTGAAAAATTATTAGGGTTTTAATGTTGAATTGGGGCTGTTTAATTATGATGAAATTTTGATGATGACATGATGAAATTGAGACTATTTAGTGAGTATTAGAAGTGCCATGTATGCTTATTTGGAGTTTGGAAGAAGGAGGATTGCCAAATTGGAAGTGCAAATTGTATGCAGGTTGTGTGATTGATGAATGCAGTGTATAAATTAGGTTATAAGTGTAAAGTTGTGACTCCAATTGGTATGAGACCAATTGGAGGTGAAACTAGGCACAAAATGTGCCAACTTTCATTGAGAAAGCATACCAAAATTCTACTTGCAAGGTGGCATAAAAAAATGACCAATTCGGATTAAATGCAAGTGAAACCTGAAAACTGACCATTTGGGCAGCAGTTAGTGTTTAGGCCATAACTCACTCAAAACAAGTCCAATTGACCTGAAATTTTAACCATGAATAGTTAAGACCCATACCTACAAGTCTTATGAAGACACCAAAGCCCAGAAATGACCGTAAGCAATTCAAACAGCTTGCACAAGTTTGGGTCCAAAAACTGGCCGAACCAAAGTTGACCAAAATTGACCTAAAATGACCTAATTTGATGCCATTTGACCAGCAATAGTAAAATAACTATAACTTGGTCTACATAACTCAGAATGACATAAAATTTTGCGCCGCGTTCCATAAGACATAGATCTACAAGTTTGTACTTTCGACCAAAACCCGAAAACCGAGGGAACTAGGTCGTCCGGCTAGGTCAAACTAGTATACCGGAATACAGTAATTTGCAATAAAATGCACTAAACAAGGAAATGAAATTGGTAACGAGTACCAACCCTAAAATACTATCGAATGTGACATATTAGTGACACTAAAACCTAAATTACCTAGAACACATCGAGGGTCGATATATTAGGTGATTAAGCAAATAATAGATTTCAGTGAACTACTTATCAAGCATTATCGATAGAGACAATTTAATTTAGTACTGAAACACTTTAAATTGTGTTTCTCAGTTAGTAAAGACTCAGGGAAAGGAAAGGAAACACTGAGTCCAGAGCAGGAGACAGTCATCAGAGTTTTGTGCACAACTAGTTTTCAACTGATTTTACTCTGAATAAGATTTCATATGATTAATTGTATGTTATTGTTTTAAATTGTGTTTGTGCACAACTAGTTTTTAACTGATTTTATTTTGAATATTTTATATGATTAAATGACATATTTTTCTTATGTATTATGTTTAATAAGCATTGGATTTAATTCAATGATTATTGAAATTGTTATAGTATGTATGAATTTAGCTTTGTGAAATGGTATTTCCACAAGTATTAAGCATTGTTATGGATTGAATAAATTATGTTTTGGAAAATTATGATAGAACATGTTTTGAATTGTGATGGTAATTTTCATGGAAAATGCAAATTTATGATTTGAATTGTGATGAGCATAAAAATTATTGGATATTGGAATTGAATTTGAATCGAATTATATTGTTATTTATGCTCACTACAAGGATTGTGTTATTGTTTTATATCTCACTATAGATGCTTGACTAGGTTATTACCCATCTCTCTCATTTGTTGAGAAGACAATGGAGTTAGTTGTGTTTTGATTACCATGGTACGTGCACAGGCTTAGATTTTCCTCTGATTTGAGGTTAGATCTAAGTTTATTTTATCGTTATGGCCCTTGCGGAAGATTCATTATTGTGATGGTACTGTGCACGATGATTCGACCTCCCCGACCATAGGGAGTTAGAATCTGATTCGACCTCCCCGACCATAAGGAGTTAGAATCACATCAAAGATGGCCCTTTCGGATTAGTCTTGCATAGTTAGTGGGATAAAGAATAATTTTTGAGATACAGAATGGCTTTTGAATGGTAAAGAATTGTGATTTCAATTATGGTTTATGTATAATTGATTTTGTTGGAATTACTTAAATGGTTAGTCATTATTTGATAAATTGAATTTTGTGATCAAAGTCATTTATACAAAATGATTTACATTATTGGCAACGAATATTTTGAGTTTTGGAATTTGATGAGTATTTAGATTCCCAATTTATTTACTGTAAATTTTGTCAATGTCTATTGTACTATGTTTTAAATTATAGTTGTGCACCACTGAGTTCACCACTTAGCGATAGCTTTGTATGCTGTCGCAGGTAAGAAAAGCATAGAGCAGTGAGTAAGTTTCTTTGAAGACACTTTCAGACCAGCTCCAGGTATATTATAGGTATACCCATGTACATAGGTCTAATGTATGCATATAATAATATGTATGTAAATTATTTGAGCAGTTGTAAATTAAAATTGTACATTGAAGTTGTAAAGTGAATTATGAGTTATTTTGACTTGTAAAATTTGTATTATATTTCTTTTATCTCATCATTTGAAAATACTGAAAAATTGTTGTGGATTGAGTTGAGAAAAATATTGTGTTGAATTTTCTTGGAGTTGATATTTGGAAAAATATTGAAGTGCTTTTTACAAGTTTTCTGAAGAACTGTTTTATCCAAAATACAGATGGCACTCTGCCAAAATTTTTACAGAAATTCCAAATAAGTCAAATGTGTTAGTTCTATCACTTCAGTTCACAAAAGTTTTTAACACCTGTAAATAGTGCTCACCACTGTGAAAGAAGTAAGAAAAGTTTTTAAAATCCCTTGTAGTGTATTTAATGGGTTATCAGTAGACGGAGTTGATAATTCATTAGGTATGCTACGGGATCATATCACGCCTTACAGAGGGGTAGGGTGTGACATACAACATCAGAAGTCTCAGCCTCTTCTCGCTGTCTCATTGAATAAAGCCTGACTGAAGCACTCCCTTTTGCCAACTGACCAACTGTGCGCTGACTGCCTGAAGCAGTGCCTTTACCTCTGCCTTTTCCTCTGCCAACAGACTGTGAACCTCTGGGAGCAGAACTCTGAATAGATCCCTCGGCAATAGTAGGAGCTGGACCATATCTCAAAGACGGAGCACTAGTGCAGTCTCTTACTAAATGACCCTTGCCTCCGCAGTTAAAGCAGGCTCCAGTGGCCCAATAGCACTCTCCCCCATGAATCTTGCCACAAGTCTCACAGGGGCGAGCTGAATGTGAACCCCTGCTCGACTGCTGACTAGACCTAGGGGGTCTCTGTCCAGAAAATCTGCCTCTACCAAATCTTCCACCTCAACCCCTGCTGGGTCCACTAAACTTCTTTCTCTTTCCAGAGGTAGCACCAGAACTCTGTTCAGCTGATTTTTCCCCCTTGTCTTTTTCTGATTTCTCAGCTTTTTCTGATTTTTCTTTCACTGGGGTTGCTTCTGATTCAATTCTCTCCAGTTCAAGTGCTTGAGACATAAGCTCTGAGAAGTTGCTATGTCGAAATCCCACAACTTGCATCCTTATGCTGGGCTTCAAACCCGTCTCAAATCTCTTGCATTTTGCCTTGCTGGTAGTAAGGAGACTCCCTGCATAGTGACTCAGGCGGGAGAACTCCCTCTCATACTCTGCCACTGATCGGTTCCCTTGTTTCAGACTCAAAAATTCTTATAATTTCTTATCAACATATGCATCTGGGATGTATTTCTGTCTGAATTCTCTGATGAAGTCATCCCAGGTCAGCACTGGTGGTTCAACCAAGCTGTTGGGGATGGTCTTCCACCAATCGTACGCATCCCCTTGCAGTAGCGACACAGAATACTCAAACTTCAGTTCATCTTGGCAATGTAGCTTCTTAAATACTCTGTCCATTCTTTCAAGCCATTGCTCTGCCTCTAAAGGGTCCACTATATCCTTAAATTTTGTAGCCCCATACTTCAATAATTTATCATACTGTCTGGTTAGAGGCAGTGGTTGTACCACAGATGTCTGGGGTGGAGCTTAAGAAGGCATACCCCCAGCTATTTGTTAAAAAATCGCAGCCATCTGCTGTGCAAATTGTGCAGGAAACTGCGGCTTTTGCGAGGCTAGTGCTACAGATCCACTGACATTCTGCAAAGCTGGGGCTTCCCCTTATGCCTTATCTTTAACAGATTGCTCGACTGAGCGATCCCCTTCTTCCATTTAAGTCTGAAGTTATGGTATCTCCTGAACAAGTAACACAAGGAGATTTCCCTCCGTTAGTTCATATTCATGATGTAATGCACTGCATGTAACAAATATGGACATTGAGCAGTTGTACTTAACAAAGAAAAGACACAAATTCTCAAGTTAAAACATACTTCAAAAATTTGCTCTGATACCACTAAAACATGTCACACCTTACCCCTCTGTAAGGCATAACATGATCCCGTAGAATACCTAATGAATTACCGAACTTCACCTACCGATAACTCATTAAGTACCCTACAAGGGATTTTAAAACAATTTTCTTACTTTTGTTAAGTGGTGAGCATTTTCTAATAGGTATTTAAAACATATGATTAAAAGTAAATCTAGTTAATATTTTTAGTCCATTTTATTTTTTCGCAAATTTTATAAAAATTTTGACAGAGTTCTGTCTGTATTTTAAGAAACCAGTTCATCAAATACCTGTAAAAAGCACTTCTAAAAATTTTTCTCAACAACTACTTCAATTTCATACTCAATCTCAATCAATTTCTCAACACATTTATCAACTTTCAAATTCTAAATCCACTATCCAATGATCATCAAAATACTAGCAATCCATTTCATTCAAATTAAATAAAATAGTTTCATTCATATTTTATTAGAAACAAAACAATTTAAATACATCATTACAAAATTTACATTAAGAGAATTTCAAACTACAATATATATTACAACTTTATACAAATTTTATACAAACTGCTCAAGACCCATTTTTACATGTCCATACATTTATGTGCAATATATACATCAAAAGAAATATTTATAGTTAGGGTATAAATTATACCCGAAGACTTTAAGCTGATAGCTCCTCACACCTCAGCAGCTCAGTCTGCTGCTCCTCTAGTCTCTGTATCTGCGATAGCAATAGAAGCTGTCGCTGAATACTAGGACTCAGTGGTGCACAACATACTAAAATAATCTTTATGCAAATCTTAAATCACATTTATTCAAAAATTTGGCTGAACATGAGAATTAAGTACAAATCATGCATTATGAGATTTTAAATGCAAACCAAGTTCATTTCAAAGTATCAAAACACATTTCATAAAACCCACAGTTAGATCATGCCATTCGAAACAAATAGAATTACAATAGCCAGAGGCTAAAGAGAAATCACATCACAAGGCTAGCTAGCTCAAATATATGGATATCCATTCACATCCTCTTCTACTGGCACACCTCAACACTTCTCCAGAGAAGGAATCAAAATTCAAAACTAATTACCCCCACTAGTCATGCTAGTGAGGTGTTCAAATATATGGTCATCACACTGTGGTTTCAAAACTTATCTTAACAATTTGCTAAACATTGTCATTTCAAATATACACAATAACTTTCAACAATTTAGTCAAAACATCATAACTAATGTCACAAATAAATTTTCAACAGTTCAAAGCAAATGTAAAATACATATTTCATTCACTTTATCACTACAGTTTAAAGCATAGTGATGTTGTGCACAAACCTCAAGCTAGTCGCCCCTTAGCCTCGACTCGGTTCCTCGGGTTCCTTCCCGATATTCTTTTCAACTAAAACACACAATTTAACAATATTTCAGTACTAGAACTTAACATAAATCTAAAATAAATTTAGCCTCATTTTTACCTAGCTCTAACGTGCTAAACTAGATGTTCTTGAAATTTTGTGCTTCGGGTTACTATTCACTATACTATTCAAGTCAATTTGTTGGCTTTCTAAGGCTTAATAGGTATGGGAATTCCAACTTCACCCACATACGACATTTTGGTCACTAAACTTATTGGTTTTGGTCATTTTCTCAAAACTTAGGTCTTTTAGGCAAAATTGCCAATTTTCAGTTTTGGTGCCTTAGGTTGCACTGTTCCATTGGTCATTTTACTGTTGGAATTTGTCAAAACTTTCTTCATAGAAAATATTCCCTATCGTCTTAAGTTTATTTTCCTTTTTTAATCACTCCAATTGGAGTTTTGTAGCTCAAGTTATGTCAAAAATACGGTTACTGTTCATGCTGCAGATTTTAGTTCTGGCAGATTTATTGATACAACTTCGTTCAGCAATTTAATCAAGTTAAGTCCATAATTTGATCTAATTTTCTTCATATGAAATGTTCTACTATATCTTAGGTTTCCATCGGTTCAATAATCGCTTAAATCGGAGTTTTCTAGAGAGAGTTATAGCCATTAAAACTTTACTGTTCATATGGTAAATCTGCAGTCCTGCAGATTTAGTGATCCAACTTTGCTCAGTAATTTGATTGGGTTAATGGCATAATTTGGGTTGGTGTTCTTCATGAAAGTTTTAGGTATATATCCCAACTAACCACTGGTAAAATTTCAGGTCATTTTGACCTGCCTAGCTCAAGTTATAACCAAATTGTTCATTTGGTCAGTTTATACAGGGCAGCCTGCAATTTTTCAACTTTGGTTAATTTGTTCACTTGGTTTTAGTCACTTTTTGGGCAGGCTTCCTAAATGAAAATTGTGTCATTTAGTGCCTATTTTCATCCCCAATTGGTCCCATATCCATTGGACTTGTAAAATTTCATTTTTGGTCCCTCAAAGAAAATTTTGGTCATGCTGCCAGCACATGACCTTATCTAATCCGAATTGGCTTTTAATTCCAACACTTCTAACACACCTCATTTGGTCACAAATGACCATTTTTCACCTCACATTAGGTCAAAGACACCATTTACAAGTTTTTCACATTTTTGGTCTCTAAACCCTAATGTTCAAAACCCTAATTCACATATTTGGTCCATTCATGCAATTTAAAATGTGGCACTAACACCTACCCACTTAGATTGACTTGCAGGTATGATTTATTGAAGTGAAACATATCACTTTCCCCCAACCCTCATGGCTGCCAAATTATTTTTCCTTTCATAACTTATCATTTTCTTTAACTTTTCATGCAATTTAGGCTCATCTTAACTTAATTTCAAAGCTTAAAGAAGAAAAGAAAGGGAAACAAGTAATAACCTCACTTGTCAAATTTTCTTGAATTGCCAAGCTTGATTTTCCTTCACTTTTCTTGTGACACCCCTTACCCGTCTACAGTATATCCGAGTAAGATATGTCACACGGTGTACCGGAACACTCTACTTTATCTCAATCATTTTTATTCTTCCTTAATTTACTTTTATCATAGTTTTGAATATAATTTATGAAATATAATTCATTTAAGTCATTTATTGAAATTATAATTTATTTGAGGTTCCGAAAATTTTATAGAAAATCTGGCAGAGTACCGGCTAAAAATGGAGAAAACAGTTCTTCGGAACCTGTGAAAAACACTTCCAATAATCATATTCAATCATTCTCAAACTCCAATATCAAAATCTCAATATGTTTTTCAACAACATTTCCATTTCTCAATCATTCATCTCATGTAATAATCATGTAAAAGTCATAAATATATATTCACTTTTCCATTCACAAACACAATTTCCATTATTTACATGAACATCAAAATACATTACATAAGTTTCAATTGCACAAAAGAAAATAAAAGTTAGTTACAAAATACCAAAATGAAACCTAGTGTCCTACCAATGCACTGAAGATGGTGAGGTGACACGGACACTATGCAGAACTGCAGGAGGTCTCACCCAGCCTGTGGTCTACTGGGCTCTCGGTCAGTATCTCCAAGAACCTACGCATGGCAAAAGCAACGCGCTAAGCAATAATGCTTAGTGGTGCCAATAATAAAATAAAAAGAAATAACAGGAAGTAAATATGCAGTGAATGTATCGGTGTCTTATTGCAAATAAATTTTCGATGAGTATTTGTAGTCTTACTTATTTTGTACTTATTATATTCATTATTTCATTAAATTTATCCACTTTCATTTTTGGTTGCCTAAGTAACCTATACTGGACGACTGAACTGGATAAACGGGTAAACTGGCACTGGATATCTAGTACCTCGAGCCGTCACACCATCGGTCCATATGCATCTCCCGGTGTGCAACAGAACAGCTAATAAGCTATAATAACAATAGGCACAAGGCCAAATATCAACACAATGTCAGAATGGCTAAAAGCCATGAAATCACAGAATGGCATAATGCCATGTGCAGTACTGCTAACTGAACCCTATTGGCATGCCAAACTATCCAAACCAATCTTGTTAGGTATACTAAGGCATTTGATACTTTTGAATTTTACAATTTTTTAATTTCAAGTTTTGGTGTTACTATTCCCTTCATTAGTCAACAAAAATGTTGACTTTTGCATAGAAAATAGGTACATTGGTTTTAACACTCCCAACATACCACATTTTACATTCAAAATTTGTTGGTATTGGTTAACAATACCATTTCTAAGCTTAAAATTAATGGAGCAGAATTTTCAGTTTTCATACCCTATCTTTACTGTTCCATTAGTTGCTGTTGCAGTGGGAATTTGGAAAAATGATAAACATGAAAGTTGTTCCTTATTTTGTCTAGTTGAATTTCTTTTTTTTGAATCACTCCATTTGGAGTTTTGTAGCTCAAGTTATGGTCAAAAAACCACAACTGGCCGGATTGAAAATTTTCAAGGCTGACCATATCTACAGTGCAGTGAACAGTGACTGCAACTCAATTGTTGGATAGGTTCTGGCCATAATTTGGGATAGGTTTCTTCATGAAAGTTGTTGGTCTATATCTTAGCTTGTTGCTGGAAAACGTTCAGGTCAATTGGCCCATTCTACAATGAGTTATGGCCAAATGTCATTTTGCAGAAACTGGTTGCAGGACACCCAGATTGGGGCAAGTTTTTGGTCCACTTGGTTTGGTCTTATGGGCATGGTTTCTTCACCAAAGTTGTGCCATTATGTGTCTAGTTTCATGTCCAATTGGCCAAACACTAATTGAACTTACACAGCCCAAGTTATGGCTGTCCAAACAGGCTGGACTCACAGCCACCCTACAAGTCTCACTAGGCAGCATAACAAATCAGTTTTCTAATGCTACAATTCACTCCAAGTTATGGTCAAATTACCTCAAATGGTCACTAATTGACCATTAAAACTTTAGTTTGTGTCCATTTTCATCCACCACCAAAATTAAATTTCAAAACCCTAACCCTAATTGTCCAAGCCTCCAATTCATGCATCTTACTCCTAATTTGCTATACTAATCATATAATTTATAAGAGGGGCAGCTAATATGTCACTTTAACCAAAGAATTCTCCTAACTCTAACTCATGTCAAGGCTGCCAAAATTTGATGAAATATAACCATGCTTCATTAATTCAATTTTCATCAAATTTTCAACTTAACTTAGCTCAAATTCATGATTAGAAAGGTATAAAAGCAAAGTATATGGCACTAACCTTAGTAGGGCAAAATTTTCTCTTGTTAATTCTTCACTTTCTTTGGCTTTCTTGGCAGCCAAACACTTGCTTAAGATGTAGAGACAAATTTTATTGAAGTGGACTTAGGGTTTTAAGTGAGATTTGGGTGGGTTATAAAGCTTTGGTAAGCTTTCAATGGTGGAATGGTTATGGAGTTTGAGGGATACGGGAAGGTGATGGGCTGCTGGATTTTTATGAGTTTTTTTTCTGTATTCTATCCACATTTTATTAGTTAATTTAAGTGTTGGTTAAATATGATTGGTGGGTAAGTGTTTAATGACATCATATGATGTCATAATTAGTATTTTCTTCCATTTTTTTTTCTTCTCTTCTCTACTCATTTTCAATTTAAGTTTTAGCATTATTTATTCACATTTTATATTATAATAATTATTTACTTAACTGGAAAAGTCGGCCAAAAATCACCTCTGAAGGCGAAATGACCAAAATGCTCTCCGTTTGGCTCAACGGGCCAAAATTGTCTGTACCGATTGAAATTTTTTTTTCTAAATATTTTCTTGGAATTCTAATGTTCCTCAATGACCCTTCTCTGGAGTCCCAAAAATTATTTTATGAATTTTCTCTCAGGTCTAGGGCTCCTAGTTGCGAGAACCGCAACTTCCCACTGGGTTACCCATCGCTTGGGCATCGACTCATTTTACTTTGTTGTATTTTATTTTTAAAATTTTTTCTAAATTTTTCTTATTAATATTTGAGTTAATTATGGTTCCTCACTTTAGTTTAAATATTTTTTTCGGACGTTCTAGCTGTTCGGACTGACACTGGTCACCGAAACAGTAGAATGTACGGAGTTGCTACAGAGAGGGTGTTACAACTCTTCCCCTCTAATTTAAATGTCGTCCTCGAAATTTACCTGATGCAAACTGTAACATCCTCCCGGTAGCAACTCCGTACATTCTACTGTTCCGGTGACCGGTGTCGGTCCGGACAGCTAGAACGTCCGGAAAAATATTTAAACTAAAGTGAGGGACCAAAATTAACTCAAATATTAATGAGAAAAATTTAGTAAAAATTTTAGAAATAAAATACAATTAAGTTAAATGAGCCGGTGCCCAAGCGATGGGTAACCAGAGGGAAGTTGCGGTTCTCGCAACGAGGAGCCCTAGACCCGGGGAAAAATTCATAAAATAATTTTTGGGACTCCAGAGAAGGGTCATTGAGGTTCCTATGGCATTAGAATGCCAAGAAAATATTTAGAAAATTTTTTCAATCGGTACAGACAATTTTGACCCGTTAAGCCAAACGGAGGGCATTTTGGTCATTTCGCCTTCAGAGGTGATTTTTGGCCGACTTGTCCAGTTAAGTAAATAATTAATATGACATAAAATATGAAGAAATATTGCTAAAAATTAAATTGAAATGTGGTAGAAAAGAAAAGAAAAGAAAAATGAAGGAAATTAGGGATAATGACATCACATGATGTCATTTATATACCCTCCACCAATAACCATTCAATAAGTCTTTTTTTAAACAATTAAAAGAGACAAATGGACTCAAAATTCTGCTGTTTCCTTCTTCTTCTTCAGCCAAAACGTGAATCTCTCCCTCCACCATTTTATCAAGCTTTGAACTTGATTTTCTCTTCATCCACTCACTAAAACCCATAAGTCTCTTTATCAAAAATTAATCCCACACCTAGACAAAGCTTTTGGCAGCCTAGAAAAGGAAGGAAAGTGAAGTTTTAGCTTGAAGAAATCTGCCCTACAAGAGGTTAAAGTGAGGTTAGTGCTATCCTTTCACTCTCTTACCTTTAATCCTTGTTAAAGCATCATTTTAAGTAAGAAATTGTAAGAGTTTGAAGTAAGTTATATGTGTTAGGGCATCTTTAATTTTTGGCAGCCCTAAGGAAGGATGAGGTTGATTGTTTTAATGAATTTAGAATGGATAGAAATGATGTTTAAGGTATGAATATGCATGGATGTTGAATTAGTGTGCTAATTGAGGTTTATGGATAATTTAAATTGGACATTAGGGTTTTGAGAAGTGAAACTTGGATTTAGCTTATGGAATTGTGAAAGAACATTATAAGGGTCAATTAGTGACCATTTTAGGTATGTTGACCATGAATTGGACTGAAAAATAGTATAGCCAAGTGAATGTGTAGGCTGCCTTGTTAGTGCAGCAGAGGGACTGAAAATTCAGTCCACTTGCACAGCCATAACTTTGGCTGTGTAGGTCCAATTGATGTTTGGCCAATTGGAAATGAAACTAGGCTTATAATGGCACATTTTTTCTGAAGAAACCATGCCCAAAAGACCAAAGAAAGTGGACCAAAACTTGGCCCCAATCCGGACACCCTGCAACAGCCCCTGCAGAAATGACCAAATGAACAGTAACTGTTCATTTGGCCATAACTCACTGTAGATTTGGTCAATTGACCTGAACGTTTTACAGCAACAAGTTAAGACATAGACAAACAACTTTCATGAAGAAACCTACCCCAAATTATGAGCAGAACCTAACCCAAATGGCAGTCACAGTTACTGTTCAAACCTGCAACTCTGCAGATTTTGATTTGAGCAGTAATGTTTGGAGGACTATAACTCTCTCTAGAAAACTCGGATTTAGGCGATTCTTAAACCGATGGAAACCTAAGATATGGTAGAACATTTCATAAGAAGAAAGTTAGACCAAATTATGAACTTAACTTGATCAAATTACTGACCAAAGTTGGACCAAAAATCTGCGGACCAAAATCTCAAAGCATAAGCGATTGCGTGAACAGTAAACTTATTTTGGCCATAACTTGAGCTACAAAACTCCAAATGGAGTGATTCAAAAAACGAAATTCAACTAGACAAAATAAGGAACAACTTTCATGTTTACCATTTCCTCAAATTCCTACTGCAATAGTGCCCAATGGAATAGTAAAGTTGAGTTAGCAAAATTGAAAATTTTGCTTCTCTTGGTTTAAGCATAGAAATGGTATTAATGCTTAATGCCAACAAGTTTTAAATACAAAATGTGGTATGTTTGGGGTGTTAAAACCAATACACCTATTTTCTATCCAAAAGTCAACATTTTTGTTGACCAATGAGGTGAATAGTGGCACCAAAACCAAAAATTGGCAATTTTGCCAAAATGACCTAAGCTTTGAGAAAGTGACCAAAACCAACAAGTTTTGAATACAAAATGTGGTATGTTGGGAGTATTAAAACCAATGTACCTATTGTTTATGCAAAAGTCAACATTTTAGTTGACTAATGAAATGAATAGTGACACCAAAACTTGAAATTCAAAATTTGAAATTAGAAATGCATCTAGGGGACTTTAAATTGCAATTGGCAATTAATACTAGTAAATGTAAAACTCAAAATGTGGGATCTTGGTGTAATTAGAATTAATATATCCATTAAGTATAAAAAGGTCAACATTTTGGTTGACCAGTATGGTGAATAGTAATCAAAATGATTAGTGAATTAAGATGAAGACCTAGAACCAATTCTAAGCTTAAATGCTTAGAATTGTATGACAAATATGGACTATGCATCCTATTCAAAATTGTTAAAAAGAAATTTAGGCCATAAATTTGAAATCCATGAAATATTCATGGATTACTTGAAACATGAAAAATAAGTCACCTAATTGATGTGAATAGATAGTTAGGGCATATATGCCCATCACAAATGGAATTCATAAAATATTAGAAACTCAACTTGAAATATAAAATTTGTAATTACATAAGTAGATTCTTGAATGTATAAATGAGAAAGGAAAAATGTTTTGAATACAATGGTACATGTGAACAATTGTTTAGAATTGCGATCAATATGAATAACATAATAAATGGATAAATGAACCATATTAATGTATGAATGAGACATTAGTTCTCATTATCGTAAAGAGGAGAAGTATTTTGAGTACAATGGTATAAAAGAATAATTGATGTGAATTGTGATCATATAAATGATCAAATGAATGTATGAATTATGATTGAAATTTATCATGAAATAATGAAGTCATAAAGCACAATATATTAACATTTTAAAATATCAAATGCCCTAGTATACCTAACAAGATTGGTTTGGATAGTTTGGCATGCCAATAGGGTATTGTTTTAGCAAAGATCGCGAAAGGAAAGGCTTTATGCCTGTATTCATGGCTTTATGCCCGTATCCATGGCTTTTATGCCCGTATTCATGGCTTTTATGCCGATTATGTGATATCATGGCTTTTTAGCCATACTGACTGCATACATGGTTGACATTCTGCGTCCCATGGTATGACGGCCCGAGGCAATCGCGGTGTCGGTGCCAACGACCCGTTATCCATCGATCGTCTAGTATAGGTTACTTGGCGATCAATTAAAGTATTATTCAATTCAGCTAAGTTAAGTTAAGTATAATGAAAATCGATACAATTAAATTAAGTATTGAATGAATAAGCAAAAGAGATTAGCAAAAGAAACATAACAAAAATATAAATTGCGTAACAGTATAGACTTGAAATACAATACAGATAGAATAAATTATATACCTGTAGCATTACTGAAAAGTTATAAACTAAGCACTTCCAAAGAGGAACAAACTAGTATATAAGATCGTTGATACTAGAAATACCATACCAAATTAAATTGACTCTGAGTATTTGAATTATCATTTATTTCTTTCTTTACTTGTATATATTATTTCTGGTTATATTATTGCACCACTAAGCAGAAATGCTTAGCGCGATGGAATTGCTTCCTCATGTAGTCAAGGTAAAACCAGATGGTATCGATCGAGATTTTTGGAGTCAGATCTGCGAAGTGTCGGAAGAGTTCAAGATTGTCACCTCCTCGGAATGCATGTAGATAGGGCTCATTTTATACATGTTATGTATATTGTTCATTCCTAGCACATTGTAAATTATTTGTATATCTTGTACAAAATAAACTCATGTAATTAACCTATGAATTATGGAAGCTATTCAAAGTAAGTATTTTAGTATGTAAATTGAATTTGAGTTATAATGAGATTATACTTGTGAATATTGAGATATTGAAAATCTAATGAGATTTCTGAGAAATCTGGATACTGCATTGAGATACATTATGTTTGAAAATTTTTGAGACTATTAAGTTTGAGAAATTGAGTATATATTGAAATTGTCTTTGGCAGGTTCAGAAGAACTGTTAATCCAAATTACAATCGACACTTTGTCGGATTATCGTTAAAATTTTTGAAATTTCCAACTTTGTTAGATTTTGATAAAAGTAAAAATAGCCTAAATCTTCAATAAAGTTTTTGAATAAATAAATCAAGGACTGTAATGAAATCAGATAAAATAGAGTGCTCTGGCACACTGAGTGGCATAACTTGCTCGGCTACACTGTAGTCGGGTAAGGGGTGTCACATTTAGTGGTATCAGAGCGCGGTTTAGGCGTTTCTGGACCTAGATAGATTGCATATCATGCATTGCATTCATATGAGTCGAGGTGACACTATTGCAGATCTGTATTTCTTGTTTATTTTAGGTTAAGGTATGGAATAAGAGAGTGAAGAGAAAATGAGATAGGGAATGGAGATGAGAAGGAGACTGTATTTAAGATGAAAAAGGATGAGTACATAACTGTTTGAGGATAGGATTGAGACTAAGGAGAAAGTGAAGTAGGATAACACGGAAAGGTGAAGAAATAAAGAGGTATTAGCTCCTTGGCTATTTACATTGGGTAAATTTCGAGGACGAAATTTAAATAAGAGGGGAAGAGTTGTAACATCCTCCCGGTAGCAACTCCGTACATTCTCTTATTCGGTGACGGTGTCGGTCCGGATAGCTAGAACGTCCGGAAAAATATTTAAACTAAAGTGAGGGACCAAAATTAACTCAAATATTAATGAGAAAAATTTAGTAAAAATCTTAGAAATAAAATACAATTAAGTTAAATGAGCCGGTGCCCAAGCGATGGGTAACCAGAGGGAAGTTGCGGTTCTCGCAACGAGGAGTCCTAGACCCGGGGAAAAATTCATAAAATAATTTTTGGGACTCCAGAGAAGGGTCATTGAGGTTCCTATGGCATTAGAATGCCAAGAAAATATTTAGAAAATTTTTTCAATCGGTACAGACAATTTTGACCCGTTAAGCCAAACGGAGGGCATTTTGGTCATTTCGCCTTCAGAGGTGATTTTTGGCCGACTTGTCCAGTTAAGTAAATAATTAATATGACATAAAATATGAAGAAATATTGCTAAAAATTAAATTGAAATGTGGTAGAAAAGAAAAGAAAAGAAAAATGAAGGAAATTAGGGATAATGACATCACATGATGTCATTTACATACCCTCCACCAATAACCATTCAATAAGTCTTTTTTTAAACAATTAAAAGAGACAAATGGACTCAAAATTCTGCTGTTTCCTTCTTCTTCTTCAGCCAAAACGTGAATCTCTCCCTCCACCATTTTATCAAGCTTTGAACTTGATTTTCTCTTCATCCACTCACTAAAACCCATAAGTCTCTTTATCAAAAATTAATCCCACACCTAGACAAAGCTTTTGGCAGCCTAGAAAAGGAAGGAAAGTGAAGTTTTAGCTTGAAGAAATCTGCCCTACAAGAGGTTAAAGTGAGGTTAGTGCTATCCTTTCACTCTCACTCCTTTAATCCTTGTTAAAGCATCATTTTAAGTTAAGAAATTGTAAGAGTTTGAAGTAAGTTATATGTGTTAGGGCATCTTTAATTTTTGGCAGCCCTAAGGAAGGATGAGGTTGATTGTTTTAATGAATTTAGAATGGATAGAAATGATGTTTAAGGTATGAATATGCATGGATGTTGAATTAGTGTGCTAATTGAGGTTTATGGATAATTTAAATTGGACATTAGGGTTTTGAGAAGTGAAACTTGGATTTAGCTTATGGAATTGTGAAAGAACATTATAAGGGTCAATTAGTGACCATTTTAGGTATGTTGACCATGAATTGGACTGAAAAATAGTATAGCCAAGTGAATGTGTAGGCTGCCTTGTTAGTGCAGCAGAGGGACTGAAAATTCAGTCCACTTGCACAGCCATAACTTTGGCTGTGTAGGTCCAATTGATGTTTGGCCAATTGGAAATGAAACTAGGCTTATAATGGCACATTTTTTCTGAAGAAACCATGCCCAAAAGACCAAAGAAAGTGGACCAAAACTTGGCCCCAATCCGGACACCCTGCAACAGCCCCTGCAGAAATGACCAAATGAACAGTGTTCATTTGGCCATAACTCACTGTAGATTTGGTCAATTGACCTGAACGTTTTACAGCAACAAGTTAAGATATAGACAAACAACTTTCATGAAGAAACCTACCCCAAATTATGAGCAGAACCTAACCCAAATGGCAGTCACAGTTACTGTTCAAACCTGCAACTCTGCAGATTTTGATTTGAGCAGTAATGTTTGGAGGACTATAACTCTCTCTAGAAAACTCGGATTTAGGCGATTCTTAAACCGATGGAAACCTAAGATATGGTAGAACATTTCATAAGAAGAAAGTTAGACCAAATTATGAACTTAACTTGATCAAATTACTGACCAAAGTTGGACCAAAAATCTGCGGACCAAAATCTCAAGGCATGAGCGATTGCACGTGAACAGTAAACTTATTTTGGCCATAACTTGAGCTACAAAACTCCAAATGGAGTGATTCAAAAAACGAAATTCAACTAGACAAAATAAGGAACAACTTTCATGTTTACCATTTCCTCAAATTCCTACTGCAATAGTGCCCAATGGAATAGTAAAGTTGAGTTAGCAAAATTGAAAATTTTGCTTCTCTTGGTTTAAGCATAGAAATGGTATTAATGCTTAATGCCAACAAGTTTTAAATACAAAATGTGGTATGTTTGGGGTGTTAAAACCAATACACCTATTTTCTATCCAAAAGTCAACATTTTTGTTGACCAATGAGGTGAATAGTGACACCAAAACCAAAAATTGGCAATTTTGCCAAAATGACCTAAGCTTTGAGAAAGTGACCAAAACCAACAAGTTTTGAATACAAAATGTGGTATGTTGGGAGTATTAAAACCAATGTACCTATTGTTTATGCAAAAGTCAACATTTTAGTTGACTAATGAAATGAATAGTGACACCAAAACTTGAAATTCAAAATTTGAAATTAGAAATGCATCTAGGGGACTTTAAATTGCAATTGGCAATTAATACTAGTAAATGTAAAACTCAAAATGTGGGATCTTGGTGTAATTAGAATTAATATATCCATTAAGTATAAAAAGGTCAACATTTTGGTTGACCAGTATGGTGAATAGTAATCAAAATGATTAGTGAATTAAGATGAAGACCTAGAACCAATTCTAAGCTTAAATGCTTAGAATTGTATGACAAATATGGACTATGCATCCTATTCAAAATTGTTAAAAAGAAATTTAGGCCATAAATTTGAAATCCATGAAATATTCATGGATTACTTGAAACATGAAAAATAAGTCACCTAATTGATGTGAATAGATAGTTAGGGCATATATGCCCATCACAAATGGAATTCATAAAATATTAGAAACTCAACTTGAAATATAAAATTTGTAATTACATAAGTAGATTCTTGAATGTATAAATGAGAAAGGAAAAATGTTTTGAATACAATGGTACATGTGAACAATTGTTTAGAATTGCGATCAATATGAATAACATAATAAATGGATAAATGAACCATATTAATGTATGAATGAGACATTAGTTCTCATTATCGTAAAGAGGAGAAGTATTTTGAGTACAATGGTATAAAAGAATAATTGATGTGAATTGTGATCATATAAATGATCAAATGAATGTATGAATTATGATTGAAATTTATCATGAAATAATGAAGTCATAAAGCACAATATATTAACATTTTAAAATATCAAATGCCCTAGTATACCTAACAAGATTGGTTTGGATAGTTTGGCATGCCAATAGGGTATTGTTTTAGCAGTACTGCGAAAGGAAAGGCTTTATGCCTGTATTCATGGCTTTATGCCCGTATCCATGGCTTTTATGCCCGTATTCATGGCTTTTATGCCGATTATGTGATATCATGGCTTTTTAGCCATACTGACTGCATACATGGTTGACGTTCTGCGTCCCATGGTATGACGGCCCGAGGCACCGCGGTGTCCAGTGCCAACGACCCGTTATCCATTGAAGTAGTCTAGTATATGTTACTTGGTCATTCAATTAAAGTATTATTCAATTCAGGCAGCTAAGTTAAGTTAAGTATAATGAAAATCCAGTACAATTAAATTAAGTATTGAATGAATAAGCAAAAGAGATTAGCAAAAGAAACATAACAAAAAATATAAATTGCAGAACCGTATAGACTTGAAATACAATACAGATAGAATAAATTATATACCTGTTAGCATTACTGAAAAGTTATAAACTAAGCACTTCCAAAGAGGAACAAACTAGTATATAAGATCGTTGATACTAGAAATACCATACCAAATTAAATTGACTCTGAGTATTTGAATTATCATTTATTTCTTTCTTTACTTGTATATATTATTTCTGGTTATATTATTGCACCACTAAGCAGAAATGCTTAGCGCGATGGAATTGCTTCCTCGCAGTCTTGAAAGGTAAAACCAGATGGGTATCGATCGAGATTTTTGGAGTCGGATCTGCGAAGTGTCAGAAGAGTTCAAGATTGTCACCTCCTCAGCAATGCATGTAGATAGGGCTCATTTTATACATGTTATGTATATTGTTCATTCCTAGCACATTGTAAATTATTTGTATATCTTGTACAAAATAAACTCATGTAATTAACCTATGAATTATGGAAGCTATTCAAAGTAAGTATTTTAGTATGTAAATTGAATTTGAGTTATAATGAGATTATACTTGTGAATATTGAGATATTGAAAATCTAATGAGATTTCTGAGAAATCTGGATACTGCATTGAGATACATTATGTTTGAAAATTTTTGAGACTATTAAGTTTGAGAAATTGAGTATATATTGAAATTGTCTTTGGCAGGTTCAGAAGAACTGTTAATCCAAATTACAGCCGACACTTTGTCGGATTATCGTTAAAATTTTTGAAATTTCCAACTTAGTTAGATTTTGATAAAAGTAAAAATAGCCTAAATCTTCAATAAAGTTTTTGAATAAATAAATCAAGGACTGTAATGAAATCAGATAAAATAGAGTGCTCTGGCACACTGAGTGGCATAACTTGCTCGGCTACACTGTAGTCGGGTAAGGGGTGTCACACAAACAGTTGAGGGAACTGTTGCCTCATCATCTCTTCACTTTCCCAAGTTGCCTCTTCGGTGTTGTGGTGCCTCCAATGCACTTTCACCAGTGGAATCTGCTTATTCCTCAATTCTTTCACTTCCCGAGCCAGGATCCGTATGGGTTCTTCTTCATATGTCAAATCCGGTTGTACTTCAATTTCTTCCATGGAGATGACATGTGAAGGATCTGAGCGATATCTTCTTAGCATAGATACGTGGAACACATTGTAGATCTTGTCCAGCTCTAGTGGTAAAGCTAGCCTATAGGCCACTGGACCCACACGTTCAATGATTTCATATGGGCCAATGAACCTAGGGCTTAACTTACCTTTTCTTCCAAACCTCAGTACCTTCTTCCACGGTGACACCTTGAGGAACACTTTATCACCAACCGCATATTCTATTTCTTTTCGCTTCAAGTCGGCATAGGATTTCTGTCTGTCTGAGGCAACCTTCAGATTGGCTTTGATTAGTTTTACTTTCTCCTCGATCATTTCACTGTGTCCGCCCTACCAGTTGTCTTCGCCCAATTCAGTCCAGACACTAGAGTTCTACATTTCCTCCCATACGATTGCTTCATACGGCCATTTGGATACTAGCTAGGTAGCTATTGATGTATGTAAATTCGCCGGTGGGAGGTATCTATCCCAACTTCCCTCAAACTCAATGACACAACTCCTCAGCATATCCTCAAGGACCTGACATATATTTCATGTTATTATTATCATTTTAGTTCAATATTTGTATTAATTCAATTGGTTCAATTGTTTACCTGGATTACTCTTTCTGATTGCCCATCCGTCTGAGGATGGAAAGCTGTGCTGAAGTGGAGTTGTGTACCCAAGGACTCATGCAACTTCTTCCAAAATCTCGATGTAAACCTTGGGTCTCGATCAGATATGATGGAAAGTGGAATTCCATGCAATCTAACTATCTCACTGATATACAATTCTGCTAATTTCTCTAGTGAGTAGTCAGTCCTAACTGGCAGAAAGTGTGCTGACTTCGTCAATCTATCCACTATCACCCATACTGCATCATGTTTCTTCTGGGTGAGAGGTAGACCACTTACAAAATCCATGGTGACCCGATCCCATTTCCATTCAGGTATGCGTATAGGCTGTAGCAAACCTAATGGAACTTGATGTTCTGCTTTGACTTGCTGACATGTCAAGCATTTAGTCACATAGTCAGCTATGTCTTTCTTCATACCAGGCCACCAATATTGAAGCTTTAGATCATGATACATCTTTGTACTTCCTGGGTGCATAGCATAAACACTGGCATGTGCCTCTTTCAGAATACTGGCTTTCAATTCCCCATTATCTGGTACACATACTCTTCCTTTGTAGTAGAGACACCCATCTGCTTTCACCTCATAGTCAGTTGTTTTTAACTCAGAGATTTTGGTCAATATAGCCATTAATATTTCATCCGCTTTTGCCCATCTAAAATCTGTCAGAGTGTTTGGCCTCACTTGCAACTCAGCCAAAATAGCTCCATCTCGAACGAAAGATAGACGGGCATTCAATGATCTCAAAGCTGTGATGGACTTTCTGCTCAAAGCATCAGCAATTACATTTGCCTTCCTAGGATGGTAGTCAATTACACAATCATAGTCCTTCAAGAACTCAATCTATCGTCTCTGTCTAAGGTTGAGCTCCTTCTGGGTTGGCAAGTATTTCAGGCTTTTTTGGTCCGTGTAAATGTAGCACTTTTCACCATATAAGTAATGCCTCCATATCTTCAGTGCGAAGATAATTGCTGCAAGCTCTAGATCATGGGTAGGGTAATTCTGTTCATGTGGCCTTAGCTGTCTGGAAGCATAAGCAACCACCTTTCCCGCTTGCATCAATACACACCCCAACCCATTATGAGAGGCATCACTGTAGACCACAAAGTCCTTTCCTGACATTGGCTGTGTTAACACTGGTGCCTCTGTCAACATAGCCTTCAACTTCTCAAAACTGGTCTGACACTTATCATTCCAGCCAACTAATGCTCTGTTGACCACACCTTAAGCAGGCACCAGTCACTCTCCAACACTCCCCCTTATGCCACTTCAGGCAATGTGGACATGCAGAAGTTGCTGGTGTGGACTGACCTCTCCTAGGGGTAAACTGTGGCCTGGGCCCCTGAGACTGACCCTGACATTGTGGTTGAACTTGAACTTCTTCCCAAATGCAGGAGATGAACTAGACTGACCTGGACCCTCTTCTACTGTCTCTCTCTTCTGGTCTGCTCACTTATTCTAACCTTTATTGCAGCTTCCACTAACTTGGTGAAGTCGGTGATTCCCAAGGCAGTGATCATGATCTTTATGTTGTCATTTAATCCCTCTTCAAATCTCTTACACCTTTCGGCCTCATTAGGGACTATTTCCCTTCCATAGTGGCTTAATCTGACAAATTCCTTTTCATACTCGCCACCACACTCTCGCCTCAGTTAATGAACTCTCTTCTTCTCTCTTCCAGGTATACACTACCCACATATTTCTTCTTAAATTCGGAGAGGAAGAAGTCCTAAGTTATTACTTCTGGCTGTACTTCACTAGACACAGTATCCCGCCATTCATATGCATCATCTTGCAACAGAGATATGGCAGCTTCTAGATTTTGTTCTGGAGTGCAATGGAGTTGTTTTAAAACTCTGCCTGTTCTGTTCAACCAATTTTCGGCTGCAACAGAATCATCTTCTCTCTTGCCAAAGAAGTCCACTGCTCTAAATTTTCTCAACTTTTCCAGGTGTGATTTTGGTTGTGGAGGTGGTGGTGGTGATGGCATTACCCCAGCCATTTGTTTGAAGAATTCGGCCATTTGCTGAAACACGGCCTGTGGAGGTTGAGCAGGCTCTGATGGAGCTGGTGGAGCAGGTTCTCCCCTACCCCAGCCTCACCGCTGCAGTGGAGCATGACTCTCCACTTCCTCCTCAACTGCCCTCTGAGATGAAGGGTCCATATCCTATTTAACAAAGACAACAGATCTGCATTAGTGTCACCTCGACTCTTACAAATGCAATGCATGGTATGGACTCAATCTAGGCCCAGAAACACCTAAACCATGCTCTGATACCACTAAATGTGATACCCCTTACCCATCTACAGTATATCCGAGTAAGATATGTCATACGGTGTACCGGAACACTCTACTTTATCTCAATCATTTTTATTCTTCCTTAATTTACTTTTATCAGAGTTTTGAATATAATTTATGAAATATAATTCATTTAAGTCATTTATTGAAATTATAATTTGTTTGAGGTTCCGAAAATTTTATAAAAAATCCGGCAGAGTACCGGCTAAAAATGGAGAAAACAGTTCTTCGGAACCTGTGAAAAACACTTCCAATAATCATATTCAATCATTCTCAAACTCCAATATCAAAATCTCAATATGTTTTTCAACAACATTTCCATTTCTCAATCATTCATCTCATGTAATAATCATGTAAAAGTCATAAATAAATATTCACTTTTCCATTCATAAACACAATTTCCATTATTTACATGAACATCAAAATACATTACATAAGTTTCAATTACACAAAAGAAAATAAAAGTTAGTTACAAAATACCAAAATGAAACCTAGTGTCCTACCAATGCACTGAAGATGGTGAGGTGACACGGACACTATGCAGAACTACAGGAGGTCTCACCCAGCCTGTGGTCTACTGGGCTCTCGGTCAGTATCTCCAGAACCTACGCATGGCAAAAGCAACGCGCTAAGCAATAATGCTTAGTGGTGCCAATAATAAAATAAAAAGAAATAACAGGAAGTAAATATGCAGTGAATGTATCGGTGTCTTATTGCAAATAAATTTTCGATGAGTATTTGTAGTCTTACTTATTTTGTGCTTGTTATATTCATTATTTCATTAAATTTATCCACTTTCATTTTTGGTTTCCTAAGTAACCTATACTGGACGACTGGACTAGATAAACGAGTAAACTGGCACTGGGTATCTAGTACTTCGAGCCGTCACACCATCAGTCCATATGCATCTCCCAGGCAATGTAATGACTAATAAGTCAGATAACAATAGGCACAAGGCCAAATATCAACACAATGTCAGAATGGCTAAAAGCCATGAAATCACATAATGGCATAATGCCATGTGCAGTACTGCTAACTGAACCCTATTGGCATGCCAAACTATCCAAACCAATCTTGTTAGGTATACTAGGGCATTTGATACTTTTGAATTTTATAATTTTTGAATTTCAAGTTTTTGTGTTACTTTTCCCTTCATTAGTCAACAAAAATGTTGACTTTTGCATAGAAAATAGGTACATTGGTTTTAACACTCCCAACATACCATATTTTACATTCAAAATTTGTTGGTATTGGTTAACAATACCATTTCTAAGCTTAAAATTAATGGAGCAAAATTTTCAGTTTTCATACCCTATCTTTACTGTTCCATTAGTTATCACAAAGGGGAATTTGGAAAAATGATAAACATGAAAGTTGTTCCTTATTTTGTCTAGTTGAATTTCTTTTTTTTTGAATCACTCCATTTGGAGTTTTGTAGCTCAAGTTATGGTCAAAATACCACAACTAGCCGGATTGAAAATTTTTAGGGCTGACCATATCTACAAAGCAAAGGAACAAAGGATCGCAACTCAATTGTTGGATAGGTTCTGGCCATAATTTGGGGTAGGTTTCTTCATGAAAGTTGTTGGTCTATATCTTAGCTTGTTTTCTGGAAAAATTTCAGGTCAATTGGGCCATTCTACAATGAGTTATGGCCAAATATCATTATGCAGAAACTGGTTGCAGGACACTCGGATTGGGGCAAGTTTTTGGTCCACTTGGTTTGGTCTTATGGGCATAGTTTCTTCACCAAAGTTGTGCCATTATGTGTCTAGTTTCATTTCCAATTGGCCAAACACCAATTGAACTTACACAGCCCAAGTTATGGCTGTCCAAACAGGCTGGACTCACAGCCACCCTGCAAGTCTCACTAGGCAGCATAACAAATCAGTTTTCTAATGCTACAATTCACTCCAAGTTATGGTCAAATTACCTCAAATGGTCACTAATTGACCATTAAAACTTTAGTTTGTGTCCATTTTCGTCCACCACCAAAATTAAATTTCAAAACCCTAACCCTAATTGTCCAAGCCTCCAATTCATGCATCTTACTCCTAATTTGCTATACTAATCATATAATTTATAAGAGGGGCAGCTAATATGTCACTTTAACCAAAGAATTCTCCTAACTCTAACTCATGTCAAGGCTGCCAAAATTTGATGAAATATAACCATGCTTCATTAATTCAATTTTCATCAAATTTTCAACTTAACTTAGCTCAAATTCATGATTAGAAAGGTATAAAAGCAAAGTATATGACACTAACCTTAGTAGGGCAAAATTATTTAATGACATCATATGATGTCATAATTAGTATTTTCTTCCATTTTTTTTTTCTTCTCTTCTCTACTCATTTTCAATTTAATTTTTAGCATTATTTATTCACATTTTATATTATAATAATTATTTACATAACTGGACAAGTCGGCCAAAAAATCACCTCTGAAGGCGAAATGACCAAAATGCCCTCCGTTTGGCTAAACGGGCCAAAATTGTCTGTACCGATTGAAAAAAAAAATTCTAAATATTTTCTTGGAATTCTAATGCCATACGAACCTCAATGACCCTTCTCTGGAGTCCCAAAAATTATTTTATGAATTTTCTCTCTGGTCTAGGGCTCCTAGTTGCGAGAACCGCAACTTCCCACTGGGTTACCCATCGCTTGGGCATCGGCTCATTTTACTTGGTTGTATTTTATTTTTAAAATTTTTTCTAAATTTTTCTTATTAATATTTGAGTTAATTATGGTTCCTCACTTTAGTTTAAATATTTTTTTCGGACATTCTAGCTGTCCGGACCGACACTGGTCACCGGAACAGTAGAATGTACGGAGTTGCTACAGGGAGGGTGTTACATTTCTTCCCTCTTATTCTTCTTTAATCTTCTTTTCTAGGGTAACTTAGAATCTTTTTAGGGTTTAGGGTTGAAACTTATGGGGAAGAACTAAGTTTTTCAAGCTTTAAAAGCTTGTTAATGGAGGAACCTTGGGAGAGAAAAGTGAGAGAGAGATGAAAACGTTTTTTGAAGAAGAAGAAATGATTTTCTTTTTTCTTTTATGAATTTTTAAGTCTTATGGAAGACCAAAAATGTAAATAAACAAATAAATAAATTATATTCTTTATGGCATCATGCATGAGGTCATGCATGATGTCATCACCTTTTGACTTTTCCATTTTCCATTTTCTTTTTTTTTCTATTAGTTCTTTAATTTAATTTTCGATTCCGAAATTTTCTTTTCTCCGATTTTATTTGATAGTTAGGTCAGGAGTCAGCTCTCAGGGTCAATTGACCAAATTGCCCCTCGCCTGTTCATTCCGGTTTGCAATTAATTCTATATTTCTTCCGGCTCCCTGACCTAATTATTTGGCTGGCTTAACAGTTATTTTTCGTGATTTTCTCTTTTTCCACTGTGTTTATAAGGGTCCTAAGGACCGCAGCGTCACATTTTACGTTTCGAAATTTGAGTTTAAATCGACTTCGCAGTTGTTCCCGAGACGGTCACCCATCGCTATGACTCTCGGCTCGTTTAACTTCTTATGTTCTGTTTTTCTTATTTATACTTAACTAATTGACAAATACTAATTATTTGTGTTTATGGCTTATCTAGTTGTCTTAAGTGTGGTTTTAATCCCCTTAATTGTCCGGACCGACACCGGTCACCGGAACAGTGAAATATACCAGGCTTTGTAAATAGGGGTGTTAAACAGCTTGGGGATGACATTAACAGCAAAAAGAAGAAGTTTGTGTGACGTTTTAGTAAGCTCCAATAAGAGGTAAGTGTTTATTTTCTTCCCTTCCTTAATTAAAACTTGTATTGAGATTATGGGTAGTATTTTGGGTGAAGAAAATCCTCCATAGCCAAACCTCATTCTACCTCCATGCACTCCATATTTAGCCTTCTTTTACACTAAGTTTCTTCATTAAACCTTGCATACTCAGCTTGGGGATGACATTGGCAGCAAAAAGAAGAAGTTTGGGTGACGTTTTAGTAAGCTCCAATGATAGGTAAGTGCTTATTTTCTTCCCTTCCTTAATTAAAACTTGTGTTGAGATTATGGGTAGTATTTTGGGTGAAGAAATTTGAAGAAATGGTTGAGTTATGGACTGTCCATTTTTGGCAGCTGTGGAAGGGTAAGGTAAGTGGTTTGTTCTTATATGAATTTGATGGGTAATGAAGTTAATTAAGTGCCTATATGTGTTGAAGTTGAATTCCATGTATAAAGTTTGAATGGTAAGCTTGAAAAGTGAAAATGGAAGTTTGATATGTATGTGTAATTTTTGGGCAGCCTCAAAATGGAAATTGGTTGTGTTCAAATTCATAAAATGTTGTTGAGGTATTGTACAAAAAAATGGCAGCACATGTGTGTGGAATAATAGTGATAAGGTATGTGAATTGTTGATGGAAGTTTGTGTGATAATTAGAAGTATTTATGTGTATATATTGTTGGGATTGAACTTTGTGAATTATGACTACATTTGGTGTATTTTGAAGTGGTTATATTCTGTACAAGTTGACCTATAATGTAGAGAATTGAATGGTTTTGGTTAGTGCCAAATGCAGAATGGTATGGGAAGTGAAAATGTAATTGGTAAACTTGTGTTTGGTGTCGTGTTTGAAAAGCATGTAGAGGGCAGTGTGAAAATAGACCTATAACCCCAAGTGTGTGACTCCAATTGGTATGAGGCCAATTGGAGGTGAAACTAGGCACAAAATGTGCCAACTTTCATGAAGAAAGCCTACCTAAATTCTGTCTAGAAAGTGACTTGAGAAATGACCAAATCCGGATTAGTGATTTGAAAGCCTGAAAATTGACAATTTGGGCAGCAGTTAGTGTTTTGACCATAACTCACTCAAAACAGGTCCAATTGACCTGAAATTTTTACCATGAATAGTTTAGACATAGATCTACAATTCTTATGAAGACACAAAAGCCCATAAATGGCCATAAACAAGCCAAATAGCTTGCACAAGTTCAGGTACCAAAACTGGCCGAACCAAAAGGGACCTAAAAATGACCTAAGCCTACCATTTTAGTGCATTCTGTCCAGCATTTGTAAATTGACCATATCTTGGTCTACACAACTCAAAATGACCTAAAATTTTGTCCCGCATGCAATAAGACATAGACCTACAAGTTTGTAGTTTGGATAAAAACACGAAAATCGAGGGAACTAGGTCGTCCGGCTAGGTCAAAATAGTACACCAAAATCCAGTAAATTGCAATAAAATGCAATACACTTGGAAATGAAATTGGTAACATATACCAACACTAAAGGGCTATAAAATGTGACATATTGATAACATTAGAATTGACTCACTTAGAGTGCATCAAGGGTTAACATTATAGGTTGAATAATGAAATGAATTGAAAGGAATAGTACTAAGAAAATTTAAATATTGGATTTTATTGTTAGAAACAAATTCGTTGAGTACTGAAACACTTTAAATTGTGTGTTTCAGTTGATAAGGATATTGAAAAGCATAAAGAACATTGAGTCAAGGCCTAGGAGTGACTCAAATCAAGTTTGTGCATAACTAGTTTTTAACTGATTTTGTTCTGAATATTACATATGATTAAATGACATATTTTTCATATGTATTATGTTTAACAAGGATTGGATTTAATTCAATGATTATTGAAATTGTTATAGTATGTATGAATTTAGCTTTGTGAAATGGTATTTCCACAAGTATTAAGCATTGTTGTGGATTGAATAAATTATGTTTTGGAAAATTGTGATAGAACATGTTGTTTTAAATTGTGATGGGTAATTTGCATGGAAAAATGTAAATTTATGATTTGAATTATGATGAGCATAAAAATTATTAGATATTGGAATTGACTTTGAATCGAATTGTATTGTGATTTATGCTCACTAAAAGGATTGTGATATTGTTTTATATCTCACTATAGATGCTTGACTAGATTATTATCCATCTCTCTCATTTGTTGAGAAGACAATAGAGTTAGTTGTGTTTTGATTATCATGTTACGTGCACAGGCTTAGATTCTCCTCTTATTAGAGGTTAGATCTAAGTTTTTATGTTATGGCCCTTTCGAAAATTTCATTATTGTGATGTGTATTATGCACAATGATTCGACCTCCCCGACCATAGGGAGTTAGAATCTGATTTGACCTCCCCGACCATAGAGAGTTAGAATCACCCCGAAGATGGCCCTTTCGGATTAGTCTTGCATAGTTAGTGAGATAAAGAATGGTTTTTGTGATAAAGAATAGTTTTTGAGATAAAGAATGGCTTTTGAGATAAAGAATGGCTTTTGAGATAAATAGTGGTTTTCGAGTTAAAGAATGGTTTTTGAATAGTAAAGAATTATGATTTCAATTATGATTTATGTATAATTGATTTTGTTGGAATTAATCTTTATTTCCAATAAATTGTTGGAATTACCTTAAATGGTTAGTTATGATTTGATAAATTGAATTTCGTGATCAAAGTCATTTTATACAAATGATTTATATTATTGGCAATGAATATTTTGAGTTTTGGAATTTTACGAGTATTCAGATTTCTAAATTATTTGCTGTAAATTTTGTCAATTTATATTGTACTATGTTTTAAATTATAGTTGTGCACCACTGAGTTCACCACTCAGTGATAGCTTTGTATGCTGTCGCAGGTAAAAATAGCATAGAGTAATTGAGTAAGCTTCTTTGAAGAGACATTCAGATCAGCTCTAGGTATATCATAGGTATACCCATGTACATAGGTTTTGATGTATGCATGTGATAATATGTATGTAAATTATTTGAGCGTTGTATAAAAACTCTTGTAAACTATTTTGGTATGTAATTAAATGTAAATTATTGTGATATAAATGTTGAGTGTTGTAATAAATGAAATATTCTTTATGATGAGATTGGTTTGAAAATGAATTGATTTGATTATTGAGATTTGAATTATGAGTTGAAATGAAGTTATTGGAGTTGTATTTGAGAAAACATATTGGGAGTGTTTTCCTTTTCAGGTTTGAAGAACTGTTTTCTCAAAACACAGCCGGCACTTTGCTGAAAGTTTGAAAAAAATTTTATAACACCAGATTTTAATCGATGATTTAAATTTCACGAAATTTTTTTTAAAATCCCTTGTAGTATATCTAATGGTTATCGGTAAGCGAAGTATGGTAATGCATTAGGTATACTATGGGATCATGTTACATCTTACGGGGGAGTAGGGTGTGACAATATATCTTCCACCACAGCTACAAGCAGCTCACTCTGCTGCTTTGCCTTTCTCCTTATCTGTGACAGCATAAAGAAGCTATCGCTGAGTAATTTCCTTAGTGGTACACAACTAAAAATTTAAAACTCAGCATAAAGCATAAAGTATCAAAACATAACAAATCATGATTTCCATGACTAAAGAAACATTCCATAATTTCAAATTAGTAATTATCATTTATTTAAAATCACATTTCATTTAAGAAATTTCAATTCACAATTCATAAAGCATAGGTGTTGCCAAGAACACACAGTTCAGACCATGACACAAAATTTCGCGATCAATGTCGTGTTGTACAACACAATAAAGCAATTCAACCTCACTAACCGTTATTAATGAGGAAAGGGCTAGCTACCTAATTAATACTCATATAATCTCACCCCACTAACCTTTATTAATGGGGGACATAATCATAATCAATTATCAAACTCTAAATAGCTGTTACTACTGGGGAATTCTGAATGGGACTGTCATGTTAACTGTGGTTTTAAAATAAATTTCAAAGATTTTCTAATCAAATAATCACATTTGTATTTCAGCATCCTTATTCAATTCATCATAAAATCAAATTTCTCAAAAGCAAAGAAAGATCATAACTCATTCAAACCATTTACAAATTTAAAAACAAATAAGGGATTTAATTGTGTACAAACCTTTTTATACTCCTCCTACATAGTTCAACTTTTTCCCTCTTTAAGAGGCTCCTTTTCCATTGAAAATACACAATGGAAATGTTTCAATACTTATCCCAATTATCTCCAGCAACTAATCAATTGAATGCTTAATGAATGCCTAAGTTACTTATACAAATTCAAGGAGTTTGGGTTCTGGACAGTTTTATGCCTTGACTTTTGAACCTAATTTCAACCTAGTTCTAGTCATAATTTGATCAAGTGTTCTTCATGAAGTTTGTTCCTCTATGTCTTAGTTTTATTTTCAAGTTTGAATAACTTAATTTGGAGTTCTGGATCTCAAGTCATGGCCAATTTACTAAATACTGTTTTAGGTGCCATATCCTAAGATTCCAGTTTTTTCAGATTTGTACCTTTAAATTTACATTTTATATCCGAGCATCTTAAGCTCATAATTTGACCCTGGTCCTTGAAACAATGTTTTAGGTATTTTTCTTAGGTTTCCAAATCATTTTGAGTTTTTTAGAGGACGTTATGGCTTGATAACCATTCAGAGGTCATAGGGCCAATTTGCCAGGGAGCAGGAATTCTAGATTTAGGATTCCTGACTTATCCCAATAATTCCTTTACCTTGCCCTAAGAATTGGGTTCTGGTCGAAATATGAAATTTTTAGTGCTATGTATTATGAGAATTTTGGTTTTAGAATCACCTAATTTTAATTTTTTTAACCCAAGTTATGGCAATTTTTCTAAAACTGGTCAGATAAGTAATTGTCTAGAATTTTCAAGTTACTCTAGAATCAGGGCAGATTTACTAGATCAAATTTGTCTAGCAATTTGATCGCTTAGGGTCATAATTTGCCTTTATGTTCCTCATGAGAGTTGTTCTCCTATGTCTTAGGTTTCCATTGGTTTAAGAATCACCTAATTTGAAGTTTTCTAGAGTGAGTTATGCCTAATTTACTAAGTACTGTTCATTTGGTCATTTTTGGTCAGTCCAAAATTGCAATCCTAATTCAAGCCTAATTTGGGGCAACCTATGGTCAGTTTATGGACAAGGTGTCTTCATGACATTTCTAATATATTGTCTTAGGTTTCATTTCCAATTGGCCTTGCACCAATTGGAGCTATGTAACTCAACTCATACTCATTCAAAAATGCTAGATTTAAGGGTCCAGAATTCCAGTAACTCAACATATTACCAATCCATGCATTCCTTTCATCAATTCACATCAATTCTCAACCTAAGTATACCAATTGACCATAAGTAGGCCTTATAAACATAAGTTACATAACATACTCTCAAAGCCCAAATTTCCAAAACCCTAATTCTTACATCTTCCAAATCCATGCAATTTCATGCAACTCACTACTCCAATCATATGTATATAACTTCATACCAGCTAGAATTCATCATTAATTCAATCAAACCCATCAAACCATAACATCCTTCAAGCTGGCCAAAATTCCTACCTCACCATACAACATGATTTCTTTCAATTTTTTAATGTTATTTCTTCATAACTAGGCTTAAATTTAAGTAATATAAAGTAATCCAAGCTTAAGTATAAACTCACCTTTAATGGAGATTTCTAATCTTATAAATTTCTTTAATATTCTTTAATTTCTCCACTTCTATTCTCTCTAACAAGATCAACTTTTAAGTTTCCAAGTGATGAACTAGGGAATTGATGGAGATTTTCAAGGTTTTAAGAGCTTGAAAAGGTTTAGAAATGGAGGAGAGAGAGAGGTTGAGTGGTCGGTCAAAACTAGAAGAAGAAGATGATTTAAATTTATTTATTTATTTTTTCTCCTTTTATACATAATTATCTCTTAATTTAATTTGTTTAAATTATAAATTTTAATTGTGTCATGCTTAGGTCATGGTGATGTCATAATGGAATTAAAATTAGAAATTTTCATTTCTTTTTCTTTTCTTTCCCTACACTTATTCATTTTTAATTCTTTTTTCAATATTTTAATCTCACAAAATTTAATGGACATTTAGGTCAAAAGTCACCTTCTAGAGTGAATTGACCAAAATGCCCCTCATCGGGTTATAGTGTATCTTTTTCCATAATGCCCGATGAGTCCTAAGGTTTTGATTCATTTAATTTTACTTCTTCCCTTTCTATTTCTTGGATTTTATAATTTTCAGTAGTTTTGCAATTAACCCTCAACTAAGGATGTCATGGGGTCCCACACAAATTTAGGGTAGTAACTGAGCTCGCAATCACTTCCCGGGCCAGTCACCCATCACCGGGACCATTGGCTCATTTAACAGATTGTGATTTGTTTCTCTTATATTTTATCCAACTTCTTTTGATCTTTATCAATTTTATTTATGATTTCTGTTAGTGATTTAAGCATAGTTCTAGACATTTTAGCTGTCCGGACAGACCTTAGTTATCGGAATACTAGAATGTACAGGACTACTTAGTATGATGGTGTTGCATAGGAAATATGTAGGATATAGACTGTAACACCCTCCCAGTAGCAATTCCGTACATTCTACTGTTCTGGTGACCGGTGTCGGTCCGGACAGCTAGAACGTCCGGAAAAATATTTAAAGTACAGTGACGGACCATAATTAACTCAAATATTAATAAGAAAAATTTGGTAAAAATTTTAGAAATAAAATACAACCGAGTTAAACGAGCCGGTGCCCAAGCGATGGGTAACTAGAGGGAAGCTGCGGTTCTCGCAACGAGGAGCCCTAAACCCGGGGAAAAATTCATAAAATAATTTTTGGGACTCCAGAGAAGGGTCATTGAGGTTCCCATGGCATTAGAATGCCAAGAAAATACCTAGAAAAATTTTTCAATCGGTACAGACAATTTTGACCCGTTAAGCCAAACGGAGGGCATTTTGGTCATTTCGCCTTCAGAGGTGATTTTTGGCCGACTTGTCCAGTTAAGTAAATAATTATTATGACTCAAAATATGAATAAATATTACTAAAAATTAAATTGAAATGTGGTAGAAAAGAAAAGAAAAGAAAAATGAAGGAAATTAGGGATAATGACATCACATGATGTCATTTACATACCCTCCACCAATCACCATTCACCAAGCCTTCTTAAAACAATTAAAAGAGACAAATGGACCCAAAAATTCTGCTGTTTCCTTCTTCTTCTTCAGCCAGCCGTGAGCTTCTTCTTCTTCCTCCATAATTCTTGTTCTTTCATACCTTAAATCCTTGAATTTTCACCCCTAAACCATTAGGTCCCTTCACAAAAATTGGTCACCCAACCTTGCTAGAGTGTTTGGCAGCCAAGAAAATAAAAGAAAGTGAAGTTCAAGCTTGGGAAAAATCTGCCCTATTCAAGGTTAGTGCTATACTTTCACTCTCACTCCTTTAATCCTTGTTAGAGCATCATTTTAAGACAAGAAATTGTAAGAATTTGAAGTAAATCAAATATGTTAGGGTATCTTCAATTTTCGAAAGCCCTAAGGAAGGATGAGTTTGATTGTTTTAATGAACTTAGAGTGGCTAGAAATGATGTTTAAGGTATGAATATGCATGGATGTGGAACTAGTATGCTAATTAAGGTTTATGTGTAATTTGAATTGGACATTAGGGTTTTGAGAAGTGAAAGATTGACTTGGCTTAGGAAATTGTTAGAGAACATTTTAATGGTCAATTAGTGACTATTTTAGGTAAGTTGAGCACAATTTGGACTGAAAAATAGGATTGCAAAGTGAAGATGTAGGCTGCCCTAGGATAGCAGCAGAGGGACTGAAAATTCAGTCCACTTGGACTGCCATAACATGGGTTGTGTTGGTCCAATTGGTGTTTGGCCAATTGGACATGAAACTAGGCTTATAATGGCACATTTTTGCTGAAGAAACCATGCCCAAAAGACCAATGCAAGAGGACCAAAACTTGGCCCCAATCCGGATACCCTGCAACTGATTCTGCAGAATGACCAAATGAACAGTAACTGTTCATTTGGCCATAACTCACTGTAGATTTGGTCATTTGACCTGAAATTTTTACAGCAACAAGTTAAGACATAGAAAAACAACTTTCATGAAGGAAACTACCCCAAATTATGGCCAGAACCCATCCAACCAAGTGACTCTAATTACTGTTTATGTTACTGTAGATATGGTCAATTCTGCAGATTGGCAATCCAGCCAGCTGTGGTTTTTGGACCATATCTAGAGCTAAAAAACTCCAAATGGAGTGATTCAAAAAAGGAAATTCAACTAGACAAAATAAGGAACAACTTTCATGTTTGTCATTTCTTCAAATTCCCACTGCAACATTGTTTAATGGAACAGTAAACATATGCTTCAAAAACTGAAATTTTCTGCCCTCTTGGTTTTAAGTTAGAAATGGTAATGGTGACCAATTCCAACAAGTTTTAAAAGCAAAATGTGGTATGTTGGGAGTGCCAAAACCAATGTACCTAATTTCTATCTAAAAGTCAATATTTTAGTTGACCATAGAGGTGAATAGTAACACCGAAACTTGAAATCCAAAGATTGAAGAATTTTAAAGTATCGAATGCCCTAGTATACCTAACATGATTGGTTTGGATAGTTTGGCATGCCAATATGGTTCAGTTAGCAGTACTGCACATGGCAATATGCCATTCTGTGATTTCATGGCTTTTAGCCATTCTGACCGTGTATTGAGCTTTGGCCTTGTGCCTGATATTATTCTGACATTGTTAGCTTACATTGCCTGCCGGAGATGCCTATGTGACCGATGGTGTGATGGCCCGAGGTACTTGATACCCAGTGCCAGTTTACCCGTTTATCCAGTCCAGTCGCCTAGTGTAGGTTACTTGGGGCAATCAAATGAATAAAAGTGGACAAAGATAATGAAATAATGGACATACCAATACCAAACAAAGAAATCATACACATTTTATACATACTTATTTTCTGCTATTTTCTTTTATTATATTATTGCACCACTAAGCATTATTGCTTAGCGCGTTGCTTTTGCCACGTGTAGGTATTGGAGATACAGATCGTGAGCCCAGTAGACCGCAGACTGGGTGAATCCATCCTGCAGTTCTGCACAGTGTCCGTGTCACCTCAACTTCTGCAGTGCATTGGTAGGAAACTAGGTGTCATTTTGGCATTCTATAATTAATTTTGATTTTCTTATATGTAATTAAACTTGTGTAATGTATATTGATGTTCATGTAAATTATGAAAATTGTATTTGTAAATGGAAAAGTAAATGTTTATTTGTGATATATATGTGATGGATGACTGAGAATTGAAATTGAAATGTTGAGATTTTGGATATTAGAGTTTGAGATGATGGAATACAAATATTGGAAGTGTTTTTAATAGGTTCCGAAGAACTGTTTTCTCCATTTTTAGCCGGTACTCCGCCGGATTTTCTTTAAAATCTTCGGAACCTCAAATAAATAATACTTTTGATAAATGGCTAAAATAAATTATATTTCATAAATTATATTCACAAGCATGGTATAAATTAATTAAGGTATATTAGAATGTGCCGGTACACCGTGTGGCATTACTTACTCGGGTATACTGTACACGGGTAAGGGGTGTCACATAGACTCATATTTTGGATGGGAGACACCCAAAAGTTAAAGACAAATAAAATACTCAAAATATTAAGGTTGATGGACTATAATTTGAAAACCAATTGAAATTTAAGATCGTGCAAAGAAAGAATAAGACTACTATAACACCCCTCACTCGTCTATAATATAGCCGAGCAAGGAGTGCACATTTGGTGCCGGAACACCCTATCTTATCTTGCCATGTCCATTGTTAATTTCAAACTTATTAGAAAACATGTGGAAATTTTTTTTATCATAATTTATTCCTGTGGAAACTCGGGCAGAACCTCTTATGTTTTATTAGCATTTGACGGGTTCCACTAGTTACCTGTTAAAAACTATTTCATATCTGTCTCATATTTCCATATTCTTGTATATCATCATACATTCATATAATCATATCATATCATTTCAAGAAATGAAATTCATTTCATACATATGAAAATTATATATAAAAATTCCCAAACTTATTTATAATCCCAAAATATAAATTATATTTATTTACAATGTTCAGAATTAATACACAACTATAATCAGAGTACTACTGTGGTGGCTACTGCTATGGCGATTGTTGTGTTTAGTCTCCAGTACTTACGCGATGGAAAATCCAATGCGCTAAGCAAATTGCTTAGTGGTGCATAATCTTAAAGCAAAATAACTAAATGTTTTAAAATGACAATAATATGTGAAATTTCATAATTCTAGGTCAATTGTATATTTCAATTGCACTTTGGAAATAATTTAATTATCAGTATCTCATCTGTGCATTTATTTCTTCATGTAATTATGTAATTTTTAAAGCTTATTACTCATATCTGTGATCTTTTCGATACTTAATTAAATTTAAGACTCATTACTCATATTTGTGCCCAAGTAACCTATAACAGTCTATAAAGACTGGATATATGGGTATATTCTATTCTGTATACAACTGTCTGTCAAGCACAATGCCAGTGGGCAGACATATAATATCATGTATACAATCATATCAAACATATATTGTCAGTCCATGACTTTCCATGTCGGCAGTATTGCTATCTGTAATCTCTAATTGGTATACCAATCGATCCAACTATATACATATAAGCCTAGGTACACTTTAGGCAAATTAGTACTATTAAGCACTTATAGTTTTATTATTTCATGCTGTGTACTATTAAGAGTTCATAACATATTGTTATTTCACTCCATATACTATCTATGCTTTATACTATTTTCATATCATTATAATGGGAATATAGGTCCCAAGTACATATTCATATAACTTATGTATTTGTCACTCTCATTATTTTATGTCATGTACTATACATATTCATAGTATTAGTATTTCATATATGATGGAAACATAGGTTTCAAGTGTGTTTTCATATGACTCATGTGTTTAACAAACCATTTAGATTATAACGCCCTCACCGTAGGTAGTCTATACATTCTACTATTCCGATGACTAATGTCTGTTCGGACAGTTAAAATGTCTGGAACTACACCTAGACTATAGTGAGGAGGCATAAATTGAAGAAATAAATGTTAAGAAAATATAGAAAAATTTAGAGAATTTATAAATTGGTATAAGAATAATAAAAATAACCCAATATGCACCATGAAGGGCATTTTGGTCATTTCACCCCCAGAGGTGAATTTTGACCTAAATGTCAAAATTAAAAATTTAAGAGAATAAAAATTAACATAAATAAAAAACCTTATGAATTGAATTAGAAAAGAAAAAGAAAAGAAGAAGAAAAAGAAAAGAAAAAGCTTAGAAAACTTAAAAATTTAAAGTACAAAATTTAGAATATATATATATATACTACTAGAGACAAAACCCACCAACCCTTTTCTTCCTCCACTTCTTCTCTTCTCTCTCTTTCCTCCCATGGCCGGCTGCATTGTCCCATTTCCACCATTGTTGTCAATCTTTCAAGCTTGATTTCCCAAGCTTCTACCCATCAAAACTCATAGCTCACTTCATTAAAAATCCTCCCCACACTCGAAGGAAGCTATAAATACCCATAAAGAGGAGAAAAGTTAAGTTTAGGAAGCTTGAAGTTGGGTCACCACAAAAGTTAGTGCTTTAAACTTTTAATCTCTTCTTTAAGCATGAATATCATGCTAAATCAAGTGAAAATTTGCATGAAATTGAAAAGAAATTTGAAGGAAAGAACCCTTGATTTTCGGCAGCCATAGGATTAGGGGTAATTGATGCTTTTAATGGTCTTAACTATGTTAGTAATGGTGTGTGATGAGTATAATTAAGTTAAATTGTGAAATTTATGCATTGACTATGAGTTATGAAAATTCAAGTTGAGGTTTTGATTGAAAATTGAAAATTTTGTGCAATTGATGAAATTTGACTTGTTGAGATGGATTGGTGATTTATACAAGTGCTTTGTATGCCAATTGAAGTAAGGGAGTGTTTGATTTTCTACAGGTTGGGACTTAATGAGTCTAGTCCCTTTATTGAACCATAACTGAAAACGTGTGACTCCAATTGGTATGATGCCAATTGGAGGTGAATTAGACTCAAAATAGCCCATTTTTCATGTAGACACCATGCCCAAATTTTGTTAAAATCATGACCAATTCTCTGCCCAAACCCGAATGACCAAACACTGAAACCTAGAAAATGACTAATGTGTTTATTTGGTCATAACTCTCTCTATACTGGTCAAAATAACCTAAACTTTACATCAATGGAAAGCTTAGACATGGGGCTACATTTTTCATGAAGACCACTTGACCTTGTTTTTCCTTTAACCAAGTTAAATTGTTAGCAAAATTTGGGTCACTAAAACTGATAACCCAGAAATTGACCAAAACATTGATCCTTTGGTATGCATGACTAGATTTGGCAAAAATGCCATAATTTGGCCTCCAAAGTTGCAAATTGAGTGAAACTAGTACCAAAAGTTTTATAAGACATAGCACAACAATTTTTATGTTTTAACCAAGCTCCAGAAACCATTGCATCCTAGGGAAAATATTAGCTAAAGTTAGGAATTGAAATCTGGAACTCCCACTAGAATGCCATTTGATACCCATGTGTTCATTTGGCCATAACTCCCACTAGAATAATCCAATTGAGATCAGCCATACCTTTCCGGAAACCTGAGAAATAGGGCTACAACTGTTTTTTAGCAACTTTCCTCAAATTATGAATTTACGAATCTCAAAAAGTGACCTGCAATCACTGTCCTGAATTGAGCCCCTGTTCGCACTGGGTACATGAACCTAGATCAGTTAATTGGCCATAAATAATTCCACAAAACTTGAAAAATTGTGATACAAATTTCTTAATGATTATAAGACATAGGGAAACAATTTCTATGGATATACTATGCCTAAAAGTGACTGTAACCTGTTCGATTAATTAGGTAAACTTTAAGTCCAAAAGCTGGCTAGTCAAGAAACTAGAATCTAGAAATGAGTCAGCTATGGTAACCTGACCATAACATGAGTTATAAAAATCAAATTGACATGATTCAAAAAGAAAAATAAAGATAAGACATAGGGGAATAACTTCCATGAAGGAAGTGTGGCCAAACAGTGGCTACAAACTGATCAAATAGATAGGTAAAAGGTTGACACAAAAACTGAAACTAAAGAAAGGTCCACAAGATAAATTATCTTATGATAGGGAATTTAACCCTAACTAGCTATTGAACACTAAACCATATGAAAGAGGTATGTGGGACCTATTTTCCCACTATAAAGTGATATGAACATTCAAATAAATATGTAATAATGTGTAATTGCCCATAGTATACCTAGACATAATTATTTAGTTTGGATCGATTGGTATACCAATTAGGGACTACAGATAGCAGTACTGCCTATCAAGAAAATCATGAACTGATATTATATGTCTGGTATGATTGTTCTACAGGCTATATGCCTACTTACTAGCCATTGTGCCTACTTTATTTCTGGCTTTACAAACCTGACAGTGGGTCTCGTGCCCTACAGCTTGCCTCGTGCCTGACATATGTATACAGGGTAGACATATGGCTATCTAACCCGTATACTCCCGTGTATCCAGCTCTTATAGTCTGTTACAGGTTTCTTGGGTATTGATAATGATTAATTAAAACTGAATACACAATAAGTAAACAGAAAAGATCTCAATAATTTTTATTATTTCCAAGGTGCAATAAAAATGTAAAAGACCCAGAAGTTATGAATTACAATTATTATTTCAATTATTAAATTATTGTTATTATAAATTATGCACCATTAAACATTATGCTTAGCGCGTTAGTTTTTCATTGCATAGGTATTGGAGACAAGTCCGAGCAGCCGCTGTAGCACCACCAATAGTGTAACACCCCCATTTGTATAGCCTGGTATATTTCACTATTCCGGTGACCGGAGTCGGTCCGGACAATTAAGGGGATTAGAACCATACTTAAGACAACTAGATAAATCATAAACACAAATAATTAGTAATGTTCAATTAGTTGAGTATAAATAAGAAAAACAGAACAGAAGAAGTTAAACGAGCCGAGAGTCACAATGATGGGTGACCTTCTCAGGAAGGACTACGAAGTCTTTTTAAACTCAAATTTCGAACCATAAAATGTGACGTCGCGGTCCTTAAGACCCTTATAAACACAGTGGAAAAGAGAAAATCACGAAAAAGAACTATTAAGCCAGTCAAATAATTAGGTCAGGGAGCCGGAAGAAATATGAAATTATTTGCAAACCGGGTTGAACGGGCGAAGGGCAATTTGGTCAATTGACCCCGAGAGCTGACTCCTGACCTAACTGTCAAATAAAATCGGAGAAAATAAAATTTCAGAATTGAGAATTAAATTAAAGAACTTATAGAAAAAAAAAAGAAGAGAAAATGAAAAAGTTAAAAAGGTGTAGGAAGATGACATCATGCATGATATCATGCATGATGCCATAAGTCATATAATTAATAAATTAATTAAATGGATTTTTGAGTCTTCCATAAGGATAAAAAAAAAAGAAAAGAAAAGGAAAAAAAAAAGTAAAAAGCCTCATCTTCCTCACCATTTACGTTTCTCTCTCCCTCACCATTGTAAACCTCCATTAAAGCTTGCTTTAAGCTTTGAAACCACCATTAAACCCCAAATCCTCCCATACTTGCTTCACAAAAACTTGATTTAATCACTTGAGAGGAAGATTGGTCATCAAAGAATTGAAGAAAATTGAGAGAAAGTGAAAGTTCAAAGACAACTAACAAGGTAAGTAATGCAAACTTCAAGTTTTTAGTTTAATTAGTGTATGTATAGCATCAAGAGCATAGAAATAAACTTAAAATAAAAAAAATATGTGTGAGGAACTAAACTGAAATTCGTCCAGCAGGGAAGGGAGAGTGATTTGCATGAGTTTGATTGAGTTAAACATGTTAAGATGCTTGAATAAGTTGAAAGATTGTGTTTATATGCTTTGAATTAGTTAATTGCAATGGATTAGAGTGGTTAGGGTTTGAGACCTAGGGTTTTGAGGCAAAAGTTTGGAGAAATTTGTAAATGGTGTCTTTGACCTAATGTGAAGTGAAAAATGGTCATTTGTGACCAACTGAGGTGTGTTAGAAGTGTTGGAATTAAAAGCCAAATCGGATTGGATAAGGTCATGTGCTGGCAGCATGACCAAAATTCCCTTTGAGGGACCAAAAATGAAATTTTACAAATCCAATGGATATGGGACCAATTGGGGATGAAAATAGGCACTAAATGACACAATTTTCATTAGGAAGCATGCCCAAAAAGTGACTAAAACCTAGTGAACAAATTGATCAAAGTTGAAAAATTGCAGGCTGCCACTGCACAAACTAATCAAATGAACAGTATTGTTCATTTGGTCATAACTCGAGCTAGGAAGGTCTAAATGACCTGAAATGTTACCAGTGGTTAGATGAGATATAGATCTAAAACTTTCATGGAGAACACAAACCCAAATTATGCCATTAACCAAATCAAATTACTGAGCAAAGTTGGGTAATTGAATCTGCAGACTACAGATTTACCATTTGAACAGTAAAGTTTCAATGACTATAACTCTCTCTAGAAAACTCTGATTTAGGCGAATCTTGAACCGATGGAAACCTAAGACATAGTAGAACATTTCATATGAAGAAAATTAGACCAAATTATGGACTTTACTTGATCAAATTGCTAAACAAAGTTGGATCAACAAATCTGTAGAACCAAAATTCTACAGCATGAACAGTAAACGTAATTTGCTTATAACTTGAGCTACAAAACTCTAATTGGGGTGATTCAAGAAGGAGAATAAACTTAAGACAATAGGGAACATTTTATATGGAGGAAGTTTTGCCAAATTCCAACAGTAAAATGACTAATGAATGAGTGCAACTTTGGACTCCAAAACAGAAAATTTGGCAATTTTGCCTAAAAGACCTAAGTTTTGAGAAAATGACCAAAACCAACAAGTTTAGTGACCAAAATTTGGTATGTGGGTGAATTTGGAGTTCCCATACCTATTAAGCCTTAGAAAGTCAATAATTTGACTGAATAGTATAGTGAATAGTAACCCGAAACACAAAATTTTGAGATCATCGAGTTTAGCACGTTAGAGCTAGGTAAAAATGAGGCTAAATTTATTTTGGATTTATGTTAAGTTCTAGTACTGAAACATTGTAAAATTGTGTGTTTCAGTTGAAAAGAATACCGGGAAGGAACCCGAGGAACCGAGTCAAGGCCAAGAGGCGACTCGCTTGAGGTTTGTGCACAACGTATACTTTTTATAATCATCTTTTGCATACTGTTTTGAATAATGTGAAATATTGGATTATGGCATTCTTATGATGTTTGATTTAAATCGTTGAAAGTTATTATGTATATTGAAATGACAATGTTTAGCAAATTGTTAAGATAAGTTTTGAAACCAGTGTCATGACCATATATTTGAACACCTCACTAGCATGACTAGTGGGGGTAATTAGTTTCGAATTTTGATTCCTTCTCTATAGAAGTGTTGAGGTGTGCCAATAGAAGAGGATGTGAATGGATATCCATATATTTGAGCTAGCTAGCCTTGTGATGTCATTTCTCTTTAACCTCTGGCTATTGAGATTCTATTTGTTTCGAATGGCATGATCTAACTGTCGGTTTTATGAAATGTGTTTTGATACTTCGAAATGAACTTGGTTTGCATTAAAATTTCATAATTCATGTTTTGTGTTTAATGCTCATGTTTAGTCAAATTTTGAATAAATGTGATTTAAGTTTTGCATAAAGATTATTTTTGTATGTTGTGCACCACTGAGTCCTAGTATTCAGTGATAGCTTTTATTGCTGTCGCAGATTTAGAGACTAGAGTAGCAGCAGACTGAGCTGCTAAAGATTGAGGATCATTCAGCTTGAAGTCTTCGGGTATAATTTATACCCTAACTGTAAATATTTCTTTTGATGTATATATTGCACATAAATGTATGGACATATAAAAATGGGTCTTGAGCAGTTTGTATAAAATTTGTATAAAGTTGTAATATATATTGTAGTTTGAAATTCTCTTAATGTAAATTTTGTAATGATGTATCTAAATTGTTTTGTTTCTAATGAAATATGAATGGAACTATTTTATTTAATTTGAATGAAATGGATTGCTAGTATTTTGATGATCATTGGATAGTGGATTTCAAATTTGAAAGTTGATAAATGTGTTGAGAAATTGATTGAGATTGAGTATGAAATTGAAGCAGTTGTTGAGAAAAATTTTTAGAAGTGCTTTTTACAGGTATTTGAAGAACTGTTTTCTCAAAATACAGAGGGAACTCTGTCAAAATTTTTATAAAAATAAAATGGGCCAAAAATATTAATTAGTTTTAATTTTAACTAAATGTTTTAAGTACTTATTAGAAAATGCTCACCACTTATCAAAAGTAAGAAAAAAATTTTAAAATCCCTTGTAGGGTACTTAATGAGTTATCGGTAGGTGAAGTTCGGTAGTTCATTAGGTATTCTACGGGATCATGTTATGTCTTACAGAGGGGTAAGGCGTGGCAAGTAGTGCCCTGACAGAGCTCTAATTAGATCTGCCACCGTTCAGAGTCACCTCATCAGTCTTTTGTATTTTGGTAGGGCTCATGTATAGACTAGTACTTTGGTTCATTATGTCTAATCATGATGTAATTACTAGTTATGATGTATTTCATTTTGTACTTGAAATTAAACTTTGAGATTGAAATGAAAACTTGTAAATTATTACCTATGAATTTCCATATGAATGAAATAGATGATACTTCATTTTGAGATCTCATAAATAGTTGTGAATGGTATGAAAAAAGGAAATATGATATGGGAATGTATCAAAATGAATATGAATATGTTAACAGGTGATTAGTGGAGCCTGCTAGATGTCAATAAAACAGGGGAGGCTCTGTCCGGGTCTCCACAGAAATAAGTTCAAAAAAAAAATTTCTACACATGGATTACTATCTTTAAATGATATTAAAAGTTGACAATAGATATGATATGTAATACCCCTATTTGTATAGCCTGGTGTATTTTACTATTAAGGTGACCGGTGTTGGTCCGGACAATTAAGAGGATTAGAACCACATTTAAGACAACTAGATAAGCCTTAAACCCAAATAATTAGTAATTGCCAATTAGTTAAGTATAAATAAGAAAAACAGAACATAAGAAGTTAAATGAGCAGAGAGTCACAACGATGGGTGACCTTCTCGGGAAGGATTGCGAAGTTGATTTAAACTCAAATTTCGAACCGTAAAACGTGACGCTGCGGTGTTAGGACTATTACGAACACAGTGGAAAAGAAAAAATCATGAAAAAGAATTGTTAAGCCAGTCAAATAATTAGGTCAGGAAGCCGGAAGAAATATTGAATTATTTGCAAACCGGGTTAAAGTGGTGAGAGCCAGTCAAATAATTAGGTCAGGGAGCCCGAAGAAATATTGAATTATTTGTAAACCGGGTTAAACCGGCGAGAGGCAATTTGGTCAATTGACCCCGAGAGCTGACTCCTGACCAAAATGTCAAATAAAATGAGAGAAAAGAAAATTTCAGAATCGAGAATTAAATTAAAGAACTAATGGAAAAATAAATAGAAAAATAAAAAGAAAATTGAAAAAGTGAAAAGAGATGACATCATGCATGATGCCATAAATACTATAATTAAAATTTTATTTAATTTGATTTATGGTCTTCCATAAGACTAAATTGATAAAAGAAAAAGAAAAGAAAAAAAAAAGACTTCATCTTCTTCAAAAAAATGTGAACCATCTCTCTCTCACCCTCTCCCTCACCAAACTCCATTAAAGCTCATTTTGAGCTTGAAGAAACCCTAATTGCCACCATAGAAACCCTACTCTCCACCACTAAATCTTGTAGTTAGACCTTGATAAGGAGATTTACAACAAAAAGAAAAAGAAAAAAGAAGTTTTGAGAGGTGGAAAAATTATGCATAAGGTTAGTAAACTAAACTTGATTTGTTAGTTGATTTAATTGTGTTTATAGTTGAATAAACTTAAAAATTCATTTAAAATGAAAAGAAAACATCTTAGGGGGACTAAAGGGAAATTCAGCCAGCATGTGTGGGGGTATGATTTGCATGGGTTTGATTGAATTAGAGGTGAATATGAACATCAAGGAGTTGAATGATTATGGTTATATGCTTTGAATTAGCTAAATGCAACAAATTGGTGAACTAGGGTTTTGGACACCTAGGGTTTAAGAGGCAAAAATGTGAGAATTGGTCAAATGGTGTGTTTGACCATGTTTGAGATGAAAAATGGTCATTTGTGACCAATTGAGATGTGTTGGAAGTGTTAGAAGTGAGTTTAAATTCGGATTGAAAATGGCCATGTTGTAGGCAACAGGACCAAGGTCCCTTTGAGGGACCAAAACTGAAAATTTACAAGTCCAATTGGTATGAGACAAATTGGGAATGAAAATAGACACAAAATGACACATTTTTCATTTAGGAATCATGCCCAAAAAGTGACCAAAACCTAGTGAACAAATTGACCAAATCCGGATTTCTGCAGTCTGACCTATACAAAAATGACCAAATGAACAATGTTTTGTTCATTTGGCCATAACTTGGGCTAGGTAGGTATAATTGACCCGAAATTTTACCAATGGACAGCTGAGATATAGACCTAAAACTTTCATGAAGAATGCAAACCTAAATTATGCCCTTAACCAAGTCATTTGGCCACCCAAAATTGGTGACCTAAAACTGCCAGAACCAGTTTGGTGCCCAGAAATCTGGGTTAAGTCCAATCCGGCAACCATGATTCAAATGGCTATAACTTGAGTTAAAAAACTCTAAATGGAGTGATTCAAAAAGGAGAATAAAGTTAAGGCAATAGGGAACATTTTTTATGAAGAAAGTTTTGCCAAATTCTAATAGAAAAATGACCAATGGAATAGTGCAACATAAGACACCAAAACTGAAAATTTGCAAATTTGCCTAAAAGACTTAGAGTTTGAGTAAACAACCAAAACCAACAAATTTAGTAACCAAAATGTGGTATATGGGTGAATTTGGAATTCTCATACCTATTAAGCCTTAGAAAGTCAACAAATTGACTTAAATAGTGTCATGAATAGTAACCTCGAAACACAAATTTTAAAGAACATCAAGTTTAGCACATTAAAGCTAGGTAAAAGTGAATTTAAATTTATTTTTGGATTTATGCTAAGTTATGGTACTAAAACACTGTGAAACTGTGTGTTTCAGTGGAAAGGAACACTGGGAAAGAACCTGAGGAATCGAGTCAAGGCCAAGAGGCGACTCGCTTAAGGTTTGTGCACAACATCAACATGCTTTAAAATTCATTTACAAAGTGCATGAAATGTGCATTATTCTTTTGCTTTGAATTGTTGAAAGTTTATTTGTGTATATTTGAAATGGCAATGTTTAGTAAATTGTTAAGATAAGTTTTAAAACCACAGTGTCATAACCATATATTTGAACACCTCACTAGCATGACTAGTAGGGGTAATCAGTTTCGAATTTTGATTCCTTCTCTGGATGAAGTGTTGAGGTGTGTGCCAGTAGAAGAAGAAATTGAATGGATATCCATATATTTGAGCTAGCTAGCCTTGTGATGTGACTTCTCCTTAGCCTTTGGCTTTTGAGATTATATTTGTTTTGAATGGCATGATATAACTGTGAGTTTTATGAAATTAGTTTTGATACTTCAAAATGAAATTGTTTGGATTAAAATCTCATAATTCATGTTTATATTTAATTCTCATGTTCAGTCCAATTTTCGAATAAATATGATTTAAATTATGCATAAAGATTATTTTAGTATGTTGTGCACCACTGAGTCCTAATACTCAGGGATGGCTGTTATTGCTGTCGCAGATTTAGAGGCTAGAGAAGCAGCAGATTGAGCTGCTGAGGACTGAGGAGCTACTTGCTTTGAAGTTATTAGGTATATTTTACACCCTGACTGTAAAAAGTTATTTTGATATATGTAATGTATGTAAAGGTATGGACATGTAAAATTGGTCTTGAGCAGTTTGTATAAAGTTTGTAATAAATTTTAGTTGGAATTTCTTTTAATATAAATTTTTGTAATGATGTATATAAATTGTTTTATCTTTAATGAAATATGAATGGAAGTATTTTTTTTTAAATTGAATGAAATTAATTAATGATATTTTGATGATTGTTGAGTATTGGAAATTGTGGATTTGAATTTTTGGAAATTGATAAATGTTGTTGAAATTGATTGAGATGATTGTGAAATTGAAGAAGTTGTTGAGACAAATTATTGAAAGTGCTTTTTATAGGAATTTGAAGAACTGTTTTCTCAAAATACAGAGGGCACTCTGCCGAAATTTTTTTTTAAAATTTGCGAAAAAATAAAATGGGCCGAAAATTTTAACTAGTTTTCAACTTTAATTAAATGTTTTAATATCTATTAGAAAATGCTCACCACTTATAAAAAGTAAGAAAATTGTTTTAAAATCCCTTGTTGTGTACTTAATGAGTTATCTGTAGGTGAAGTTCAGTTGTTCATTAGGTATTCTACAAGATCATGTTATGCCTTACAGAGGGGTAAGGTGTGATATGTTTTAGTGGTATCAAAGCAAAAATTTTTGAAGTATGTTTTAACTTGAGAATTTGTGTCTTCACTTGTTAAGTACAACTGCTCAATGTCCTTACTTGTTACATACAGTGCATTACATCATAAATATGAACTAACGAAGGGAAATCTCCTTGTGTTATTTTTTCAGGAGATACCCTAACTTTAGACTGAAATGGAAGAAGGGGATCGCTCAGTCGAGCAATCTGTTGAAGCTGAGGCATAAGGGGAAGCCCCAGCTCTACAGAATGTTAGTGGATCAGTAGCACCAGCCCACAAATGCCGCAGTTTCTTGCACAGTTTGCACAGCAGATGGCTGTGATGTTTCAACAAATGGCCGGGGCTATGCATGCTCAAGCTCCACCCCAAACACCTGTGGTACAACCACAACCTCCAGTCAGACAGTATGACAAACTGTTGAAGTATGGGGCTACAGAATTTAAGGGTACAGTAGACCCACTTAAGGCAAAGCAATGGCTTGAAAGAATGGACAGAGTGTTCAAGAAGCTGCACTGCCTAGATGAATTGAAGTTTGAATACTCTGTGTCACTACTGCAAGGGGATGCGCATGAATGGTGAAAGACCATCCCCCACAGCTTGGCTGAACCACCAGTACTAACCTGGGATGACTTCATCAGAGAATTTAGACAAAAATACATCCCAGATACATATGAGGATCAAAAGTTACAAGAATTTCTGAGCCTGAAACAAGGGAAGAGATGTAACACCCTCCCAGTAGCAACTCCGTACATTCTACTGTTCCGGTGACCGGTGTCGGTCCGGACAGCTAGAACGTCCAAAAAAATATTTAAACTAAAGTCAGGAACCATAATTAAGTCAAATATTAATAAGAAAAATTTAGTAAAAATTTTAGAAATAAAATACAACCAAGTTAAATGAGCCGGTGCCCAAGCGATGGGTAACCCAGAGGGAAGTTGCGGTTCTCGCAACTAGGAGCCCTAGACTCGGGGAAAAATTCATAAAATAATTTTTGGGACTCCAGAGAAGGGTCATTGAGGTTCCTATGGCATTAGAATGCCAAGAAAATATTTAGAAAAATTTTTCAATCGGTACAGACAATTTTGACCCGTTAAGCCAAACGAAGGGCATTTGGTCATTTCGCCTTCAGAGACGATTTTTGGCCAACTTGTTCAGTTGAGTAAATAATTATTATGACATAAAATGTGAATAAGTATTGCTAAAAATTAAATTGAAAATAAGTAGAGAAGTAAAGAATAGAAAATGAGAAAAAAAGGCTCATTTATGACATCATTATGATGTCATTTGAAGTTTCCACCAATCACATGTAAACAACCATTTAATTAACTAATAAAAGAGACAAAAAAAGACCAAAGAAATTAAAAAGCAAACAGCCATCTCCTTCCCCATTCCAGCCGCACCATAGCCAAGGAAAAACCCTCCATTTTTCTTCTTCATTCAAGCTTGCAAACCTCTCAAACCTCACCCCAAAACCCTAAGTCACCTTCACTAAAACTTATCTACACACCCTAAGGAAGCTTTAGGCAGCCACAAAGAGGAGAAATTTTAGAGTTTTCACAAGTTCAATAAGTTGAGCAAAGAGGTTAGTGCTTACTTATGCAAATATTTCTTTATTTCCATGTTAGGGACTTGAATTTAGTATGAAATTGTAAATTAAATGGACTAAAACTCATGTGTATGTATACCATGAATTTCGGCAGCCCTAAGGAAGGAATGAATTTGATTGTTTTAATGGACTTAGAATGAATTAGAGATTATGTTTAAAGTGTATATATATATATATATATATATATATATATATATATATATATATATATATATATATAAGGAATGAAAGAGTTAACTAAGGTGTGTGGTGTGAACCTTGAATTTGAGCTAGGGTTTGGGAGTGAAATTTAGATTTGGCTTATGAAGTGGTAAGTGAACATTATAATGGTCAATTAGTGATCATTTGAGGTAAGTTGACCATAATTTGAAGAGATTTAGAGTAATACAAACTGAATTGGTGGGCTGCCTAATGAGTGCAGAAGGGAGGCTGGGAGTCCAGCCTGTTTGGACTGCCATATCTTTGGCTTTGTAGGTTCAATTGGTGTTTGGCCAATTGAACATGAAACTATACATATAATGGCACAATTTTACTGAAGAAACCATGCCCAAAAGACCAAAGCAAGTGGACCAAAAGTTGGCCCCAATTCGGATACCCTGCAAGCAGATTCTGCAGAATGAGCAAATGAAAAGTAAGCCATAACTCACTGTAAAATGGTCCATTTGACCTGAAAGTTTTACAGCAACAAGATAAGATATAGACAAACAACTTTCATGAACAAACCTACCCCAAATTATGACTAGAATCTGTCCAACAAGGCACTCACAGTCACTGTTCATTGTACTGTAGATTTGGTAAATTCTGCAGTTTTCCAATCCGGCCAGCTGTGGTTTTTGGACCATATCTAGAGCTACAAAACTCCAAATGGAGTGATTGAAAAAAAGAAATTCAACTAGACAAAATAAGGAGCAACTTTCATGTTTACCATTTCCTCAAATTTCCACTGTAACAATCCCTAATGGAACAGAAAATTTATGGTACAAAAACTGAAAATTCTGCCCCTTAGTGCTAAGTTTGGAAATGGATTTGGTGATTAATTCCAACAAGTTTTAAATGCAAAATGTGGTACATTGGGAGTGTTAAAACCAATACACCTATTTTCTATCCAAAAGTCAACATTTTTGTTCACTAATGAAGTGAATAGTGACACCAAAACTTGAAATTCACAAATTGAAGAATTTTAAAGTATCAAATGCCCTAGTATACCTAACAAGATTGGTTTGGATAGTTTGGCATGCCAATAGGGTTCAGTTAGCAGTACTGCACATGACATTATGCCATTCTGTGATTTTATGGCATTTAGCCATTTTGATATTGTGTTGAGACTTGGCCTCGTGCCTAATATTATTTACAGCTTATTAGCTGTTCTGTTGCACACCGGGAGATACATATGTGACCGATGGTGTGACGGCCTGAGGTACTTGATACCCAAAGGCGGTTACTCGCTTATCCATCCGATGCGTCAAAGATAGGTTACTTGGGCAACCAAATGAATGAAAATGGACAAAGTTAAAGAAATAAATGAATATAACAAATACAAAACAAATAAGACATATACATTCAATACATATTTATTTTCTGCTATTTTCTTTTATTTTATTATTGCACCACTAAGCATCATTGCTTAGCGCGTTGCTTTTGCCACGCGTAGGTTCTGGAGATACTGATCGTGAGCCCAGTAGACCGCAGACTGGGTGAGTCCATCCTGCAGCTCTGCATAGTGTCCGTGTCACCTCACCCTCCACAGTGCATTGGTAGGGCACTAGGTTTCATTTTGATATTTTGTAACTAATTTTTTTTTCATTTTCTCATATGTATTTGGATTTATGTAATGTATTTTGATGTTCATGTAAATAATGAAAATTGTGTTGGTGAATGGAAAATGTGAATATCTATCTGTGAATTGTACTTGATTATCACATTAGATGAATGATTGAGAAATGGAATTGAAAATGTTGAGATTTTGATATTGGAGTTTGAGAGTGATGAGATACGAATATTGGAAGTGTTTTTCATAGGTTCCGAAAAACTGTTTTCTTCATTTTTAGCTGGTACTTTCCCGGATTTTCTTTAAAATTTTCGGAACCTCAAATAAATAATAATTTCAATAAATGGCTTAAATAAATTATATTTCATAAACTATATTCAAAACTATGACAAAAATTGATTAAGGTAAAATAGAGTGTGCCGATACACCGTGTGACATAGCTTACTCGGATATTCTGTACACGGGTAAGGGGTGTCACATTTAGTGGTATCAGAGCACGGTTTAGGCGTTTCTGGGCCTAGATTGAGTCCATACCATGCATTGTATTTGTAAGAATTGAGGTGACACTAATGCAGATCTGTTTGTCTTTCTTGTTTTGAATAGGATATGGACCCTACATCTCAGAGGGCAGTTGAGGAGGAAGTGGAGAGTCATGCTCCACCTGCAGCAGCTGAGACTGGGGGTATGGGAGAACCTGCTCCGCCAGCTCAAGCAGAGCCTGCTTAGCCTCCACAGGCCATGTTTCATCAAATGGCCGAATTCTTTAAAGAAATGGCTGGGGTAATGCCACCACCACCACCACCTCCACAACCGAAATCACACTTGGAAAGATTGAAAAAGTTTGGAGCAGTGGACTTCTTTGGCAAGAGAGAAGATGATTCTGTTGCAGCCGAAAATTGGTTGAACAGAACAGGCAGGGTTTTAAAACAACTGCACTGCACTCCAGAGCAAAATTTAGAAGCTGCTGTATCTTTGCTGCAAGACGATGCATATGAATGGTGGGATATTGTGTCCAGTGAAGTGCAGCCAGAAGTTATAACTTGGGACTTCTTCCTCTTCGAATTCAAGAAGAAATATGTGGGTAGTGTATACCTGGAAGAGAGAAGAAGAGAGTTCATTAATCTGAGGCAGAGACAGCTATCAGTGGCCGAGTATGAGAAGGAATTCGTCAGATTGAGCCGTTATGGAAGGGAGATTGTCCCTAATGAGGCCGAAAGGTGTAAGAGATTTGAAGAAGGATTAAATGACAACATAAAGATCATGATCATTGCCTTGGGAATTACCGACTTCACTAAGTTAGTGGAAGCTGCAATAAAGGTTGAAAAAGTAAGAATCAGTGAGCAGACTAGAAGGGAGAGACAGCAGAAGAGGGGCCCAGGTCAGTCTAGTTCATCTCCTGCATTTGGGAAGAAGTTCAAGGGTCCACCTGCACAGAGTTCAGGTCAGCAATAAGGTCAGGGTCAGTCTCAGGGGCCCAGGCCACAGTTTAACCCTAGGAGAGGTCAGTCCACACCATCAGTGGGCAGCTCTCCAGGGATGGGGTTCAGGGGACCAGCCCTAGCATCTTCTACATGTCCACATTGTTTGAAATGGCATAAGGGGGAGTGTTGGAGAGTGACTGGTGCCTGCTTAAGGTGTGGGTCAACAGAGCATCAGTTGAGGAACTGTCCACGCAGAACTACTACAGTTGCTCCAACACAAGCAGACAGACCTGCTCCTGCACCACAAAGGGGTAGGAAATCTAGCAAATCTGACGCAGTGGGACCATCACAGAGGCCTACATCTGAGCCAGCAGAGAGGCCAGATAACAGACCACCTGCCAGAGCCTATGCCATTAGAGCTCAGGAGGAGCAAGATGCCCCGGACGTCATTAGGGGTACGTTCTCCCTCTACAATACATCTGTGCATGCATTAGTGGATCCAAGATCCACTCATTCATACATCTGCATCAACTTACCCGTAGAAAGGGAGATACTAGTAGGGGAGAGTGACCAAGACATTCTGGTCACTAATCCATTGGGCCACAGTGTGGTGGTGAACAAAGTATACAAGGGTTGCCCGTTAAGGATTCAGGGGTATGAATTCTTGGCAGACCTGATTGAGTTGCCTTTCCACGAGTTTGACGTGATTTTGGGAATGGACTGGTTGTCACGTCATCAGGCAATAGTTGATTGCAAACTGAAGAGGATTTCTTTGAAAACTTCTGGGAATGATGAGATCACAGTGGTGGGGGAGAGGACAGATTTCTTGTCCAATGTCATCTCAGCCACAGTTGCAAGAAGAATGATGAGAAAAGGATGTGAAGCCTACCTAGCACATGTGGTGGATACTAGGCAGGCTAAGCCAAATCTGTGTGACATAACCACAGTAAGAGACTTCCCAGATGTATTTCCTGAAGAGTTGCCTGGTTTGCCACCAGAAAGGAAAGTTGAATTTGCTATTGAGACACTGCCGGGTATAGCACCCATTTCCATCGCTCCTTATAGGATGGCACCCACTGAATTGAGGGAGTTGAAAACTCAGTTACAAGAGTTGCTTGATAAGGGGCTCATACGCGCCAGTGTGTCACCATGGGGAGCTCCAGTGCTGTTTGTGAAAAAGAAGGATGGGACTTTGAGGCTATGCATTGATTGACAGTGAAGAATAAATATCTGTTTCCTAGAATTGATGATCTGTTTGATCAGTTGAAGGGAGCAGGAGTATTTTCTAAGATTGATCTCAGATCAGGGTATCATCAGTTGAGGGTGAAGGATGCAGATGTGCCAAAGACTGCATTCAGGACCCGATATGGGCATTATGAGTTTCTGGTGATGCCCTTTGGCCTAACAAATGCACCAGCGGCATTTATGGACCTTATGAACCGTATCTTCCATCCACACATAGATCGGTTCGTAGTGGTCTTTATTGATGATATTTTGGTGTATTCCAAGACCAGGGAAGAACATGATGAGCATTTGAGGATTGTTCTGCAAACCCTGAGAGAAAAGAAGCTGTATGCTAAGTTGTCCAAGTGTGCCTTCTGGTTGAATGAGATTGCATTCCTTGGACACATAGTGTCAGCTGATGGGATTAGGGTGGATCCTAAGAAAATAGAAGCAGTGATGGAATGGAAGCCTCCCAAGAATACAACTGAGGTCAGAAGCTTTTTGGGGCTAGCTGGGTATTACAGGAGATTTGTGAAGGGATTTTCCTTAATAGCTACTCCAATGACCAAGTTATTACACAAGAATGTCAGATTTGACTGGAATGACAAGTGTCAGACCAGTTTTGAGAAGTTGAAGGCTATGTTGACAGAGGCACCAGTGTTAACACCCGATGTCGAGAAAGGACTTTGTGGTCTACAAGTGATGCCTCTCATAATGGGTTAGCGTGTGTATTGATGCAAGAGGAAAGGTGGTCACTTATGCTTCCGCACGGCTAAGGCCACATGAATGCAATTACCCTACCCATGATCTAGAGCTTGCAGCAATTATCTTTGCACTGAAGATATGGAGGCATTACTTGTATGGTGAAAAGTGCTACATTTACACAGACCACAAAAGTCTGAAATATTTGCCAACTCAGAAGGAGCTCAACCTTAGACAGAGGCGATGGATTGAGTTCCTGAACGACTATGATTGTGTGATTGACTATCATCCTGGGAAGGCAAATGTTGTTGATGATGCTTTGAGCAGAAAATCCATGACAGCCTTGAGATCATTGAATGCCCGTCTATCTTTGGTTCGAGATGGAGCTATTTTGGCTGAGTTGCAAGTGATGCCAAACCTGCTACAGCAGATTTTAAATGGGCAGAAGGTAGATGAGAAGCTAATGGCTATTATGAGCAAAATCTCAGAAGGAAAAGCAACTGACTATGGGGTGAAAGCAGATGGGTGTCTGTATTACAAAGGAAGACTGTGTGTACCAGATGATGGGGAATTAAAGGCCAGTATTCTAAAAGAGGCACACACTAGTGTATATGCTATGCACCCAAGAAGTACAAAGATGTATCATGATTTGAAGCTTCAGTATTGGTGGCCTGGTATGAAGAAAGACATAGCTGACTATGTGACTAAATGTTTAACATGTCAGCAAGTCAAGGCAGAACATCAAGTTCCATCGGGTTTGCTACAGCCTATACGCATACCTGAATGGAAATGAGATCGAATTACCATGGATTTTGTAAGTGGTCTACCTCTCACCCAGAAGAAACATGAAGCAGTATGGGTGATAGTTGATAGATTGTCAAAGTCGAGACACTTTACGCGATTAGGGTGACTACTCCGGAGAAGTTAGCAGAATTGTATATCAGTGAGATAGTTAGACAACATGGAATTCCACTTTCCATCATATCTGATCGAGACCCAAGGTTTACATCGAGATTTTGGAAGAAGTTGCATGAGTCCTTGGGTACACAACTCCACTTCAACACAACATTCCATCCTCAGACGGATGGGCAATCCGAAAGAGTAATCCAGGTAAACAATTGAACCAATTGAATTAATACAACTATTGAATTAAAATGATAATAATAACATGAAATATATGTTAGGTCCTTGAGGATATGCTGAGGGGTTGTGTCATTGAGTTTGAGGGAAGTTGGGATAGATACCTCCTACTGGCAGAATTTGCATACAACAATAGCTACCAAGCTAGTATCCAAATGGCCCCGTATGAAGCACTGTATGGGAGGAAATGTAGAACTCCGGTGTCTTTGGACTGAATTGGGCGAACAAGCGGTGGGGCTGACACAGTGAAACAGACTGAGGAGAAAGTGAAACTAATCAAAGCCAATCTGAAAGTTGCCTCAGACAGACAGAAATCTTATGCCGACCTAAAGAGAAAAGAAATAGAATATGCGGTTGGCGACAAAGTGTTCCTTAAGGTGTCACCATGGAAAAAAGTACTGAGATTTGGAAGAAAAGGCAAGTTAAGCCCTAGGTTCATTGGCCCATATGAAGTCATTGAACGTGTGGGTCCAGTGGCTTATAGGCTAGCTTTACCACCAGAGCTGGACAAGATCCACATTATGTTCCATGTGTCCATGATCAGAAGATACTGCTCAGATCCTTCACATGTCATCTCCAGGGAAGAAATTGAAATACAGCCGGATTTGACATATGAAGAAGAACCTCTACGGATCCTAGCTCGGGAAGTGAAAGAGTTGAGAAATAAGCAGATTCCACTGGTGAAAGTGCTTTGGAGGCACCATAACCCCGAGGAGGCAACTTGGGAAAGTGAAGAAATGATGAGGCAACAGTTCCCTCAACTGTTTGCATCAGGTAAAATTTCGAGGACGAAATTTAAATTAGAGGGGAAGAGTTGTAACACCCTCCCGGTAGCAACTCCGTACATTCTACTGTTCCGATGACCGGTGTCAGTCCGGACAGCTAGAACGTCCAAAAAAATATTTAAACTAAAGTCAAGAACCATAATTAACTCAAATATTAATAAGAAAAATTTAGTAAAAATTTTAGAAATAAAATACAACCAAGTTAAATGAGCCGGTGCCCAAGCGATGGGTAACCCAGAGGGAAGTTGCGGTTCTCGCAACTAGGAGCCCTAGACCCGGGAAAAAATTCATAAAATAATTTTTGGGACTCCAGAGAAGGGTCATTGAGGTTCCTATGGCATTATAATGCCAAGAAAATATTTAGAAAAATTTTTCAATCGGTACAGACAATTTTGACCCGTTAAGCCAAACGGAGGGCATTTTGGTCATTTCGCCTTCAGAGACGATTTTTGGCCGACTTGTCCAGTTGAGTAAATAATTATTATGACATAAAATGCGAATAAGTATTGCTAAAAATTAAATTTAAAATAAGTAGAGAAGTAAAGAATAGAAAATGAGAAAAAAAGGCTCATTTATGACATCATTATGATGTCATTTAAAGTTTCCACCAATCACATGTAAACAACCATTTAATTAAATAATAAAAGAGACAAAAAAAAAGACCAAAGAAATTAAAAAACAAACAGCCATCTCCTTCCCCATTCCAGCCGCACCATAGCCAAGGAAAAACCCTCCATTTTTCTTCTTCATTCAAGCTTGCAAACCTCTCAAACCTCACCCCAAAACCCTAAGTCACCTTCACTAAAACTTATCTACACACCCTAAGGAAGCTTTAGGCAGCCACAAAGAGGAGAAATTTTAGGGTTTTCACAAGTTCAATAAGTTGAGCAAAGAGGTTAGTGCTTACTTATGCAAATATTTCTTTATTTCCATGTTAGGGACTTGAATTTAGTATGAAATTATAAATTAAATGGACAAAAACTCATGTGTATGTATACCATGAATTTCGGCAGCCCTAAGGAAGGAATGAATTTGATTATTTTAATGGACTTAGAATGAATTAGAGATTATGTTTAAAGTGTATATATATATATATATATATATATATATATATATATATATATATATATATATATATATATATATATATATATATATATATATATATATATATATATATTTATTTATTTATTTATTTATTTATATATATATATATATAAGGAATGAAAGAGTTAACTAAGGTGTGTGGTGTGAACCTTGAATTTGAGCTAGGGTTTGGGAGTGAAATTTAGATTTGTTTTATGAAGTGGTAAGTGAACATTATAATGGTCAATTAGTGACCATTTGAGGTAAGTTGACCATAATTTGAAGAGATTTAGACTAATACAAGCTGAATTGGTGGGCTGCCTAATGAGTGCAGAAGGGAGGCTGGGAGTCCAGCCTGTTTGGACTGCCATATCTTTGGCTGTGTAGGTTCAATTGGTGTTTGGCCAACTGGACATGAAACTAGACATATAATGGCACAATTTTGCTGAAGAAACCATGCCCAAATGACCAAAGCAAGTGGACCAAAAGTTGGCCCCAATCCGGATACCCTGTAAGCAGATTCTGCAGAATGACCAAATGAACAGTAACTGTTCATTTGGCCATAACTCACTGTAAAATGGTCCATTTGACCTGAAATTTTTACAGCAATAAGATACGATATAGACAAACAACTTTCATGAAGAAACCTATCCCATATTATGGCCAGAACCTGTCCAACAAGGCACTCATAGTCACTGTTCATTGTACTGTAGATTTGGTAAATTCTGCAGTTTTCCAATCCGACCAGCTGTGGTTTTTGGACCATATCTGGAGCTACAAAACTCCAAATGGAGTGATTCAAAAAAAGAAATTCAACTAGACAAAATAAGGAGCAACTTTCATGTTTACCATTTCCTCAAATTTCCACTGTAACAGTCCCTAATGGAACAGAAAATTTATGGTACAAAAACTGAAAATTCTGCCCCTTAGTGCTAAGTTCGGAAATGGATTTGGTGATTAATTCCAACAAGTTTTGTCACACCCTACCCCTCTGTAAGGCATAACATGATCCCGTAGTATACCTAATGAATTACCAACTCCGTCTACTGATAATCCATTAAATACACTACAAGGGATTTTAAAACTTTTTTTTTTTTTTTTTTATGAGAGGATGATTACTATGTGTGAGACTTTTTGACTGGTGAATTGAAACAACTAACTCATTTGATTTATTTGGAATAAAAGCACTTCAATATATTTTCAAATCTCAACTCCTTTATCAACACAACACATTTCTCAAGTCAAATGATTTTCAAAGACTAAGATATAAAAATATAACACAATTTTTACAAGCCAAATAACTCATAATTATTTTACAACAAATCAAGAACAAAATATACATAAATGCCACATGTGGTATACTCACTATACCCAAAATCTCTATTAACCAAATACAAATTTTAAATCACAATTCATAAATCATATCAATAGTGGATACTTAAAACCATAGTTAAATTCAAGACAATGAATGTCATAAGGAATTTAAACTCCAATTCACAAATAATCAAAATTCATAATAACACAATTTAGTCAAATAGTTTAAGAATACCGTATTTGCAATTCATGCACAATTTGATCAAATAACTGAATAATACCTTTTGCAAATCAATAACACAATTGATCAAATAAAATAATATCGTTTTGCAAATCAATAACACAATTCGATCAAATAATTGAATAATATCGTTTTGCAAATCAATAACACAATTCGATCAAATAATTGAACAATACAATGTTGCCATTCAATAACACAATTTAGGTCATGACACATTTTCCATATATGCCGTGTTGTACACCACGGACAAGACATACTCACCCCCATCGAAATCAATGAGGAGGAAGCTAGCTATCTAATGAGTACTCATCCATACTCACCTCGGAGGAACATAATCATACTCACTAATAAGTCAAAGAGGAGGAATAATCACACTCACCCCATTAATGGAGGAGGAACATAATATCCGTGTCATGCCAATTGTAGTCAAAACAATTCCAAACATTTTATTCAAATGATCCGTAAGAATCCAATAAATTTCCAAAGTTATAATTTCATTCACAAAATGGCAACACAATTCAGTATTCACTTCATTTTCACAAAACCATTTTTTCAATCAATAAGTATCCATCAATATCATTCAAACAATCAAACCATTCACAATGTTTTTCAATCAATAAGTGTCCATCAAACACATTTCCACAATTTAAAACAATAATATACAAATAGTCAATATTTATTTCAATTGAAAATAATTCAAACACAATTCAAAGTGTTTAATTAAATTGTCTCTATCGATGGTGTTTGGTAAATAATGCACCAACTCAATTATTCACTTAATCACCTAATATTTAGGTAAATTAGGTTTTAGTTAATATGTCACATTCGATAGAGTTTTAGGTTTGGTACGTTTTGCCAAACTCGTTTACTTGTTTAGTGCATTTTAATGCAACACTACAAACTTGTAGATCTATGTCTTAAATTTTAGGTCAATCCGAGTTAAGTAGACCAAGTTATGGTCATTACACTATTGCTGGTCAAATGGTATCAATTTAGGTCAATTTTTGGTCAATTTGGTCAACTCTGGTTCGGCCAGTTTTGGACCCGAACTTGTGCAAGCTTTTGACTTGCTTATGGTCATTTCTGGGCTTTGGTGTCTTCATAAGACTTGTAGGTATGGGTCTTAACTATTCATGGTTAAAATATCAGGTCAATTGGACCTTATTTGAGTGAGTTATGGCCTAAACACTCACTGCTGCCCAAATGGTCAGTTTTTAGGTCTCAAGTGTACCTAATCCGAATTGGTCATTTTTCACATCACCTTGCAAGCAGAATTTTGGTATGTTCTCTCAATGAAAGTTGGCACATTTTGTGCCTAGTTTCACCTCCAATTGGTCTCATACCAATTGAGGTTACACAATTAAAGTTATAGGTCTATTTGCACACTGTCCTCTATGTGTCTTTCAAACCCCAATTCAAACACACATTTAACTTGCTCTACCTTAAATCCCCATACCCAATTCTGATGTTATACCATTCCATATTCATTTATAACTTCTTACTATGGTCAATTTGGACAGAATACAAACATTCTCAATACATCAATTACAACCCTAAACCACCAAGTCCAAATTTAGCAATATATGTACATAAATACACTTAATCATTACATATAATCTCCACTACTAATTTACATATACATTCATCAATTCTTCTATGTCAACATTCTGCCAACACTTCCATCAATACATACAATTATTCAAGGGTTCCCAAGCTGCCGAAAATTGTTCTTCAACATCAAAGTGCCCTACAATTTACCAATTCCCATCCAAGTGCATAAATCACCATATATATGTGAAATAATCCTCTAGGATATTAAATCACCATGATCAACATTATTTCTCATCAATTATATGCATAAATATCTCATCAAAAACGTGACTCCATGGCTGTCCAAAATGAAAACAACAATAACTCTTCAAACTCAAAATTTTCCTTCACAAAACCAACACCCATAACATGCACACAAAACTTAACAAAGCTATCTTCAAAATTATGAACTTACCTTATGCTTGGAGCTTGTTAAACCTTGCTTAAACTTCTCAAATTTAGTATCAAACTCTTCCTTGTGATGAGTAGACAAAGTTTCATGAAGGAACCTAAGAGATTGGAGTTGAAAATGGAGAGTTAAGAGAGCTTGCATGAAAAATGGCCATGGTGTTTCCTCTCACCTTCATTCACGGCAATGTTGAGATAACTTTGAGGAAGATGAAGTTCAGCTGATTTAGTGGAGTTACAGCTGCCCTATTATATGTTTATTTTATGCATTAGTGGTCCACTCACAATTTTAATCATATTTTAAGCTAAACTTTCATTTAATCCCACATTAAACCCTTGATTTTAGCTATTTACTTTAGGTACCACCAAATTAATTTTTCATTTTATTTTCTAAGTGTAATATTATTTATTTTTAATGGACATTTAGGTCAAAAGACACTTCGATGTCAAATGACCATAATGATTTCTCACTTTTCTTTGTACTAATTATTTAATTTTTCTTTGATCTTTCTAATTATATTTATTCTTCAACAACGGTATATTTAAGTCCTAAAAATGTTTTCCAAGGTTCCTCACATTTCTTTGCTATTATTTTTCCTTTGTTTTTCTTGTATTTTCTTTTCTTGTATTTCATTATTTTATGTCTCCTCCCTCATGTCAAAGTGTAGTTCAACTTTGGGGTGTTACAAGTTTTAAATGCAAAATGTGGTACATTGGGAGTGTTAAAACCAATACACCTATTTTCTATCCAAAAGTCAACATTTTTGTTGACTAATGAAGTGAATAGTGACACCAAAACTTGAAATTCACAAATTGAAGAATTTTAAAGTATCAAATGCCCTAGTATACCTAACAAGATTGGTTTGGATAGTTTGGCATGCCAATAGGGTTCGATTAGCGATCGCACATGGCATTATGCCATTCTGATTTTATGGCTTTTAGCCATTTTAATATTGTGTTGAGACTTGGCCTTGTGCCTAATATTATTCTGACTTGTTAGCCGCTTACATTTGCACACCGGGAGATACATATGTGACCGATGGTGTGACGGCCCGAGGTACTTGATACCCAGTGCCAGTTTACCCGTTTATCCAGTCCAGTCGTCCAGTATAGGTTACTTGGGCAACCAAATGATTGAAAATGGACAAAGTTAAAGAAATAAATGAATATAACAAATACAAAACAAATAAGACATATACATTCAATACATATTTATTTTCTGCTATTTTCTTTTATTTTATTATTGCACCACTAAGCATCATTGCTTAGCGCGTTGCTTTGCCACGCGTGAGTTCCGAGATCTTGATCGTGAGCCCAGTAGACCGCAGACTGGGTGAGTCCATCCTGTAGCTCTGCATAGTGTCCGTGTCACCTCACCCTCCACAGTGCTTTGGTAGGGCACTAGGTTTCATTTTGGTATTTTGTAACTAATTTTTTTTTTATTTTCTCATATGTATTTGGATTTATGTAATGTATTTTGATGTTCATGTAAATAATGAAAATTGTGTTGGTGAATGGAAAATGTGAATATCTATCTGTGAATTGTACTTGATTATCACGTTAGATGAATGATTGAGAAATGAAATTGAAAATGTTGAGATTTTGATATTGGAGTTTGAGAGTGATGAGATACGAATATTGGAAGTGTTTTTCACAGGTTCCGAAGAACTGTTTTCTTCATTTTTAGCCAGTACTCTGCTGGATTTTCTTTAAAATTTTTGGAACCTCAAATAAATAATAATTTCGATAAATGGCTTAAATAAATTATATTTCATAAACTATATTCAAAACTATGACAAAAATTGATTAAGGTAAAATAGAGTGTACCGATACACCGTGTGACATTGCTTACTCGGATATTCTGTACATGGGTAAGGGGTGTCACAACAGATCAGTGGCAGAGTATGGGAGGGAGTTTCTCTCGCTTAAGCCATTATGCTGGGAGTCTCCTTTCTACCAGCAAGGAAAGGTGCAAGAGATTTAAGACGGGTTTAAAGCCCAGTTTGAGGATGCAAGTAGTGGGATTCATACACAGCAATTTTTCAGAACACATGTCTCAAGCACTTGAGATAGAAAGGATTGAATTAGAAGCAACACCTGTAAAAGAAAAATCAGAGAAAACTGAGAAAACAGATAAAGATAAAGGTGAAAAGTTAATAGAGCTAAGTTTTAGTGGTACCTCTGGAAAGAAGAAGAAATTTGGTGGACCTAGCAGAGGTCAAGGTGGAAGATTTGGAAGGGGCAGATTTGTGACACCCCTTACCCGACTACAGTGTAGCCGAGCAAGTTATGCCACTCAGTGTGCCGGAGCACTCTATTTTATCTTAATTCATTTTTATCATAGTTTTGAAAATAATTTGTGAAATATAATTCATTTATTGAAATTGTAATTTATTTGAGGTTCTGAAAATTTTTAAAGAAAATCCGTGATCTGGCTAAAAATGGAGAAAACCGTTCTTGAATCATGAAAAACACTTCCTATATTCTTATTCATTCATCTCAACTCCATTTATCAAAATCTCAATATTTTTCAGTTCACATTCATTTCTCAATCATTCATTTCATGTGATAATCATATATATATCACAGATAAACATTCACTTTTTCATTTACAAACACAATTCTCATTATTTACATGAGCATCAAATTACATTTCATAAGTTCATTTACACATGAGAAAATAAGATCAATTACAAAATACCAAAATGACACCTAGTGTCCTACCAATGCACTATAGCCTGTGAGGTGACACGGACACTATGCAGAACTGCAGGATGGACTTACCCAATCTGTGGTCTACTGGGCTCACGATCGGGATCTCCAGTACCTACGCGTGGCAAAAGCAACGCGCTAAGCAATAATGCTTAGTGGTGCAATAATATAATAGAAGAAAATAGCAAGAAAATGAATGTATATAGAATGTGTATGCTTTCTTTGTTTGGTATTGGTATATCTATTATTTCATTAAAGTTGTTCACTTTTATTCATTTGGTTGCCCCAAGTAAACCTACACTAGACGCATCGGATCGATAATCGTAACCGCACTGGGTACCTAGTACTCGGCCGTCACACCATCGGTCACATATGCATCTCCGGCAAATGTAACAGCTAACAAGTCAGAATAATATCGTGCACAAGGCCAAGTCTCAATACAAAGTCGAATGGCTACAAGCCATGAAATCACAGAATGGCATATTGCCATGTGCGATCGCTAATCAACCCTATTGGCATGCCAAACTATCCAAACCAATCTTGTTAGGTATACTAGGGCATTTGAAACTTTTAAATTCTTCAATTTGTGAATTTCAAATTTTTAGTGTCACTATTCATCTTATTGGTCAACAAAAATGTTGACTTTTAGAATAAAAATATGTACATTGACTTTGGCACTCCCAACATACCACATTTGGCATTCCAAACTTGTTGGCATTAAGCATTTATACCATTTCAAAGTTTAAACCAACACAAGCAGAATTTTCAGTTTTTGTGAGTCAACTTCACTGTTCCATTGGACACTATTGCTGTGGGAATTTGAAGAAATGTAAAACATGAAAGTTGTTCCTTATTTTGTCTAGTTGAATTTACTTTTTTGAATCACTCCATTTGGAGTTTTGTAGCTCCAGATATGGTAAAAAAACCACAGCTGGCCGGATTTGCATTCTGCAGAAATTGCCATATCTACAGTAACATGAACAGTGAGTGCCACTGCCATTTGGGTTAGGTTCTGGCCATAATTTGGGGTAAGTTCCTTCATGAAAGTTGTTTTTCTATGTCTTAACTTGTTGCTGTAAAAATTTCAGGTCAATTAACCAAATCTACAGTGAGTTATGGCCAAATGAACAGTTACTGTTCATTTGGTCAATTCTGCAGAGGCTGTTGCAGGGTGTCCGGATTGGGGCCAAGTTTTTGTCCTCTTGCTTTAGTCTTTTGGGCATGGTTTCTTCAGCAAAAATGTGCCATTATAAGCCTAGTTTCATGTCCAATTGGCCAAACACCAATTGAACCAACACAGCCCAAGTTATGGCAGTGCAAGTGGACTGAATTTTTAGTCCCTCTGCTGCTGTCTTTAGGCAGCCTTCCATTTCAGTTTTGCCATGCATTAACTCACTTCAAATTATGATTAACTTGCCTTAAATGGTCACTAATTGACCACTAGAATGTCCATTAATGAATTCAAATGCCAAGTCCAATTTTCCACTCCCAAACCCTAGCTCAACAATTCAAAACCATGTATAATCATTTCATTTATGAATTCACTTATAAGTTACACTTTAAGGGCAGCCATACTTGCTTATTAGATTCCCAAAAATTATCACCATATCACCTTAACCTTGGCTGCCCAAAATTTAGGGTTAACATACCAATGTCTTTTATCAAAATTTCTTTGTCATTTAATCACCTATATAGCTCTTAAACATGAAATTGAAGTGAGATTTAAAGTTTAGGGCACTAACCTTATTAAAGCTCCCACTTGAGCTTGTCAATCTTTAAAATTTCTCCCTCTAATGGCTGTCTAAATATGATTTAGGGTGTGAGGATAAATTTTAGTGAAGTGAGGATGAGGTTTTATGGTGTAAAGGGTGAGGTTTTAGCAAGAAAAAGAGAAAGTTTCAATGGAAATTGTGAGGGAAATAGGGGCTGCCGGAAATGGAAGAAGATGAGCAAAAAAATTTCTCAAATTTTAACTCCTTTTTGACCTTTTTTAATTGGTTTAAGAGTGCTTGTTGAAATTTGATTGGTTGGGAGAAAGTGAATGACATCATGTGATGTCATTATCCTTAATTTCCACTATTTTTCTTTTCTTTTCTTTTCTACCACATTTCAATTTAATTTTTAGCAATATTTATTCATATTTTGAGTCATAATAATCATTTACTTAACTGGACAAGTAGGCCAAAAATCACCTCTGAAGGCGAAATGACCAAAATGCCCTTCGTTTGGCTTAACGGGTCAAAATTGTCTGTACCGATTGAAAATTTTTTCTAAATATTTTCTTGGCATTCTAATGCCATGGGAACCTCAATGACCCTTCTCTGGAGTCCCAAAAATTATTTTATGAATTTTTATCCCGGGTATAGGGCTCCTAATTGCGAGAACCGCAACTTCCCTCCGGTTACCCATCGCTTGGGCACCGGCTCATTTGACTTGGTTGTATTTTATTTCTAAAATTTTTACTAAATTTTTCTTATTAATATTTGAGTTAATTATGATTCCTGACTTTAGTTTAAATATTTTTCCGGACGTTCTAGCTGTCCGGACCGACACCGGTCACCGAAACAGTAGAATGTACGGAGTTGGTACAGGGAGGGTGTTACAACTCTTCCCCTCTAATTTAAATTTCGTCCTCGAAATTTACCTGATGCAAACAGTTGAGGGAACTGTCGCCTCATCGTCTCTTCACTTTCCCAAGTTGCCTCCTCGGTGTTGTGGTGCCTCCAAAGCACTTTCACCAGTGGAATCTGCTTGTTCCTCAACTCTTTTACTTCCCGAGCTAGGATTCGTAGAGGTTCTTCTTCATATGTCAAATCCGATTGTATTTCAATTTCTTCTCTGGAGATGACATGTGAAGGGTCTGAGCGGTATCTTCTGAGCATGGATACGTGGAACACATTGTGGATCTTGTCCAGCTCTGGTGGTAAAGCTAGCCTATAGGCCACTGGACCCACACGTTCAATGACTTCATATGGGCCAATGAACCTAGGGCTTAACTTACCTTTCCTTCCAAACCTCAATACTTTCCTCCATGGTGACACCTTGAGGAACACCTTGTCGCCAACCACATATTCTATTTCTTTTCTCTTCAGGTCGGCATAGGATTTCTGTCTGTCTGAGGCAACCTTGAGATTTGCTTTGATTAGTTTTACCTTTTCCTCAGTCTGTTTCACCAGGTCTGGCCCCACCAATTTGTCTTCGCCCAATTCAGTCCAGCACACTGGAGTTCTACATTTTCTCCCATACAGCGCTTCATACGGGGCCATTTGGATACTAGCTTGGTAGCTATTATTGTATGCAAATTCTGCCAGTGGGAGGTATCTATCCCAACTTCCCTCAAACTCAATGACACAACTCCTCAGCATATCCTCAAGGACCTGACAAGCATTTCACGTTATTGTTATCATTTCAACTCAATATTTGTATCAATTTCATTGGTTTCAATTGTTTACCTGGATTACTCTTTCTGATTGCCCATCCGTCTGAGGATGGAAAGCTGTGCTGAAATGGAGTTGTGTACCCAAGGACTCATGCAACTTCTTCCAGAATCTCGATGTAAACCTTGGGTTTCGATCAGATATGATGGAAAGTGGAATTCCATGCAGTCTAACTATCTCACTGATATACAATTCTGCTAACTTCTCCAGTGAGTAGTCAGTCCTAACTGGCAGAAAGTGTGCTGACTTGGTCAATCCATCCACTATTACCCATGCTGCATCATGTTTCTTCCAAGTGAGAGGTAGACCACTTACAAAATCCATGGTGACCCGATCCCACTTCCATTCAGGTATGCGTATAGGCTGTAGCAAACCCGATGGAACTTGATGTTCTGCCTTGACTTGCTGACATAATTTAATTAAGGTATATTAGAGTGTGCCGGTACACCGTGTGGCATTACTTACTCGGGTATACTGTACACGAGTAAGGGGTGTCACAAGATTTCTAGACAGAGACCCCCTAGGTCTAGTCAGCAGTCGAGCAGGGGTTCATATCCTGCCCGCCCCTGTGAGACTTGTGGCAAGATTCATGAGGGAGAATGCTATTGGGCAACCGGAGCCTGTTTTAACTGTGGAGGCAAGGGCCATCTTGCTAAAGACTGTACTAGTGTTCCTAGATTCAGTCCAGCTCCTACGACTGCTGAAGGATTTATTCAGAGTCCTACTCCTAGAGGTTCACAACCGGTTGGCAGAGGAAGAGGCAGAGGTAGAGGCACTGCTTTTGGAAGTCAAGGCACTATTGGTCAGTCAGTATAAGAAAGTGCTTTAGCCAGAGTTTACACGATGAGACAGTGAGAAGAGGCTAAGACTTTTGATGTTTTAGCCGGTAAATTCTCTATCTCTGATTAAGAAGTATTTGTGTTATTTGATCTGGGTTTAACCCACTCATATGTTAGTGCTAGCATAGTTAGTTCACTTGCTGTTCTGTGTGTCAAAATGGATTTTGAAGTGCTAGTAACTAGTCCGTTAGGACAAGAAGTTCGGGTCAACAGAATTTATAGAGACTGTCCTTTGGTGATCCAAGGACATGTTTTTCTGTCAGATTTGATTGAAATGCCCTTCAGAGATTATGATATCATCTCAGGCATAGATTGGTTAGCCAGGCATCACGCTATGATTGACAGTAGACTGAAGACAGTCACTTTTGGTCTCCCTTTGTACGGTGACGTGGTAATACATGGGGAGAGACATTTACTGCCATCAAACATCATTTCGGCTACACTAGCCAGAAGGATGATCAGAAAGGGGTGTGAAGCATACATGGCAAATGTGATAGACACCCAAGTAGGGAGTCCAACACTGAAGGACATCCCTATATTATGTGACTTTTCGAATGTGTTTCCTGATGAGTTGCTAGGATTACCTCCAGAAAGAGAGGTGCAGTTTGAGATTGATGCTATGCCTGGTGTGGACCCAATCTCCATAACACCATATAGAATGGCACCTGCGGAATTGAAAGAATTGAAAGTGCAATTACAAGAGGTGCTTGATAAGGGCTTTATCCGCCCTAGTGTGTCACCTTGGGGAACACCAGTGTTATTTGTTAAGAAGAAGGATGGCACTCTCAGCTTATGTATTAATTATCGACAGTTGAATAAGGTGACAATAAAGAATAAATATCCATTGCACTGCATTGATGACTTGTTTGATCAGTTGAGGGGTGCAGCTATGTTCTCCAAAATTGACCTGAGATCAGGTTATTATCAGCTGAAAGTACAAGAGCAGAGTATTCCAAAAACTGCCTTCAAAACCCGCTATGGCCATTATGAGTTCTTGGTCATGCCATTCGGGTTAACTAATGCTCCGACTGCTTTTATGGATCTGATGAACACTATCTTCAGACCATACCTCGATCAGTTTGTTGTGTTATTCATAGATGATATATTGGTCTATTCGAGGAGTGCAGAAGAGTCATGATGCAGTATGGGTCATTGTTGATAGACTGACCAAGTCTGCTCATTTTCTGCCAGTTCTGATGGACTACAATTTAGAAAGATTGGCCAGGTTGTACATTGATGAAATTGTGAGACTACGTGGAGTGCCAGTATCCATTGTATCAGATAGAGATCCTTGGTTCACTTCTAGATTCTGGGGTAGTCTTTAGAGAGCCCTAGGAACTAGATTGAACTTCAGTACTGCATTTCACCCACAGACAGATGGCCAGTCTGAGAGGGTAATTCAGATCTTGGAGGACATGCTATGGGCTTGTGTGATTGAATTTAAGGGCAGTTGGGATACACACTTGCCTTTGATTGAGTTTGCTTACAACAACAGCTACCAATCAAGCATTGGGATGCCTCCATGTGAAGCTTTGTATGGTAGAAAATGCAAAAATCCCTTGTGTTGGGATGAAGTAGGTGAAAGGAAGATGATTGGGCCCAAAATTGTTCAGTAAACTGAAGAGAAAATCAGAGTGATCAGAGATCGACTTAAGACTGCATCAGTTGTCAGAAGTCCTACATTGATTTAAAGAGAAGGGATATTGAGTATGCAGTGGGTGAGAAAGTATTCCTTAAGGTTCCCCTTGGAAGAAGATTATGAGATTCGACAGAAAGGGGAAACTGAGTCCTCATTTCATTGGGCCATATGAGGTGCTGGAAAGAGTGGGTCCTTTGGCATATCATTTGGCACTACCTCTAGAGTTGGAGAAGATACATAATGTCTTCCATGTGTCTTTGTTGAGGAGGTATCGATCAGACTCATCTCATGTACTACCAATAGAGGAAATTGAAGTGAATCCAGACCTCACATATGAGGAAGAACCCGTAGAGATTCTGGCTTATGAGGTGAAGCAGCTACAGAATAAGCAGATCCCATTAGTGAAAGTACTGTGGAACCATCATTCAGGCCAAGAAGCTACTTGGGAATGAGAGGAGGATATGAGGAGACAGCACCCACAGCTATTTCGAGACTGATACCAGGTAAAATTTCGAGACGAAATTTATTTTAAGAGGGGGAGAATTGTAATACCCCTATTTGTATAGCCTGATATATTTCACTATTTCGGTGACCAATGTCGATCCGGACAATTAAGGGGATTAGAATCACATTTAAGACAGCTAGATAAGCCTTAAACCTAAATAATTAGTAATTGCCAATTAGTTAAGTATAAATAAGAAAAACAGAACATAAGAAGTTAAACGAGCCGAGAGTAACAACGATGGGTGACCTTCTCGAGAAGGATTGCGAAGTCGATTTAAACTCAAATTTCGAACCGTAAAATGTGACGCCACGGTCCTTAGGACTATTATAAACACAGTGGAAAAGAGAAAATCATGAAAAAGAATTGTTAAGCCAGTCAAATAATTAGGTTAGGGAGCCAGAAGAAATATTGAATTATTTGCAAACTGAGTTGAACCGATGAGGGGCAATTTGGTCATTTGACCCCGAGAGCTGACTCCTAACCTAATAGTCAAATAAAATCAGATAAAAGAAAATTTCAGAATTGAGAATTAAATTAAAGAACTAATGAAAAAATAAATAGAAAAATAAAAAGAAAATTAAAAAAGTGAAAAGAGATGACACCATCCATGATATCATGCATGATGCCATAAATACTATAATTAAAAATTTATTTAGTTTGATTTATGGTCTTCCATAAGACTAAATTCATAAAAGAAAAAGAAAAGAAAAAAAAAAGACTTCATCTTCTTCAAAAAAACATGAACCATCTCTCTCTCACCCTCTCCCTCTCCAAACTCCATTAAAGCTCATTTTGAGCTTGAAGAAACCCTAATTTCCACCATAGAACTACTCTCCACCACTAAATCTTGTAGCTACACCTTGATAAGGAGATTTACAACAAAAAGAAAAAGAAAGAAGAAGTTTTGAGAGGTGGAAAAATTTTGCATAAGTTTAGTAAACTAAACTTGATTTGTTAGTTGATTTAATTGTGTTTATAGTTGAATAAACTTAGAAATTCATTTAAAAATGAAAAGAAAACATCTTAGGGGGACTAAAGGGAAATTTGGCCAGCATGTGTGGGGGTATGATTTGCATGGGTTTGATTGAATTAGAGGTGAATATGAACATCAAGGAGTTGAATGATTATGGCTATATGCATTAAATTAGCTAAATGCAACAAATTGGTGAACTAGGGTTTTGGACACCTAGGGTTTAAGAGGCAAAAATGTGAGAATTAGTCAAATGGTGTGTTTGACCTTGTTTGAGATGAAAAATGGTCATTTGTGACCAATTGAGATGTGTTGGAAGTGTTAGAAGTGAGTTTAAATTCGGATTCAAAATGGCCATGCTGTAGGCAGCAGAACCAAGGTCCCTTTGAGGGACCAAAATTGAAAATTTACAAGTCCAATTGGTATGAGACCAATTGGGAATGAAAATAGACACAAAATGACACATTTTTCGTTCAGGAATCATGCCCAAAAAGTGACTAAAACCTAGTGAACAAATTGACCAAATCCGGATTTTTGCAGTCTGACCTATACAAAAATGACAAAATGAACAGTGTTTGTTCATTTGGCCATAACTTGGGCTAGGTAGGTATAATTGACCTGAAATTTTACCAGTGGATAGCTGAGATATAGACCTAAAACTTTTATACATAACACAAACCCAAATTATGCCCTTAACCAAGTCATTTGGCCACCCAAATTTGGTGACCTAAAACTGCCAGAACCAGTTTGGTGCCCAGAAATCTGGGTTAAGTCCAATCTGGCAGCCATGATTCAAATGGCTATAACTTGAGCTAAAAAACTCTAAATGGAGTGATTCAAAAAGGAGAATAAAGTTAAGACAATAGGGAACATTTTCTATGAAGAAAGTTTTGCCAAATTCTAATAGAAAAATGACCAATGGAACAGTGCAACATAAGACATCAAAACTGAAAATTTGCAAATTTGCCTAAAAGACTTAGAGTTTGAGTAAACAACCAAAACCAACAAATTTAGTAACCAAAATGTGGTATATGGGTGAAGTTGGAATTCTCATACCTATTAAGCCTTAGAAAGTCAGCAAATTGACTTAAATAGTGTCATGAATAGTAACCCCGAAACACAAATTTTAAAGAACATCAAGTTTAGCACATTAAAGCTAGGTAAAAGTGAATTTAAATTTATTTTTGGATTTATGCTAAGTTATGGTACTAAAAAACTGTGAAACTGTGTGTTTCAGTGGAAAGGAACACCGGGAAAGAACCCGAGGAATCGAGTCAAGGCCAAGAGGCGACTCGCTTAAGGTTTGTACACAACATCAACATGCTTTAAAATTCATTTAGAAAGTGCATGAAATGTGTATTATTATTTTGCTTTAAATTGTTGAAATTTTATTTGTGTATATTTGAAATGGCAATGTTTAGTTGTAACACCCCTATGTTCGGTAGTGCGTTCTACTGTTCCAACGACCAGCGTTGTCCGGACAGCTAGAATGCCTAGAACTACACTTCGATATGAGTGAGGAGACATAAAATAATGAGATACAAGAAAAGAAAATACAAGAAAAACAAAGGAAAAATAATAGCAAAGAAATGTAACAAAGTTAAGCGAGCCGAGAACCCTAGCGATGGGTGACCGCACCGGGAAGTCACGGCGTGGACCGTTGACTAGCCCTGGACTACGGGGAACCCTGAAAAATATTTTAGGACTTAAAGAGAAATCAATTGAAGTATAAATATCATTAGAAATATCAAAGAAAAATTAATTAATTAGTACAAAGAAAAGTGAGAAATCGAAAAATGGACAAAATCCGGTGTTACCGAAAAATCAGGAATGCAACCCGAACAGGGGCATTGTGGTCATTTGATACCCCAAGTTACCTTTTGACCTAAATTTCCATTAAAAATAAATAATATTGCACTTGAAAAATATAATGAAAAATTAAATTAAGGGTACCTAATGTAAATAACAAAAATGGGATTCAAATTGAGTAATTAACACATTTAACTTATAATGTAATTAAATATTGGTGAGTGGAGCACTATGGGGTTAAAATAATCAATATGTGGGCAGGTGTAAACCCACTAACATCTTTATCATCTTCATTCACTCACCATTACCGAAATGAAAAGCTTGAAAATCCTCCATGGCCGTTTTGCTTAAAGCTTCATAATCTCCATCATTTCCACCTCCAAACACCAAAGTTTCTTCACTAATTTTGATCCCTACCTCACAAGGAAGAAGTAGATACTAAATTCAAGGGAGTTTGGTGAAGATTTAACAAGCCCCAACTATAGGTAAGTGTTTAAATTGATTTATTTCTTAAGTAAAGTTTATGGGAAGCTTGAGATGAACAAATTGATGAAGAAAATTTGAGCTTTAGGTGAGTTGTTATTATGCACTAGTTAGGCAGCCATGGTACATAAATATTTTGAATTATTTTTCACATGCAAATTGATGGGTATTGATGTTGATAAAAGAGAATAAAAGTTTTAGTAGGTTAATTCTTGGTGTATGTTAAAGTTGAGCACTTGAGTTGGAAATTTTGTTGAATTTAAAATTCTATGCGTGAGTGCATAAATGGACAGCCATGAAATTGTACACTAAATGAAATATTATTACATGTATTGTGAAGAATTAATGTTGACTAATGAGATTTAAAGTGTTGGCAAGTTAACTTCATGCATATGTAATGGTGGACCAAGTGGAAATTGAGTTTGAAGGCTATTATGGAGGCTTGACAAATATGGCAGCTTGTTAACTCTTTAAAGGATGCTGGAATTTATGAAGTTGTTTAATGAATTGTGGTCCTAAAGTTTGCCAAATATGTATGTAAATTAGTAGTGAAGATATATGTTATGATAGTGGACATGTAAATGAGCATGATTAAGTGATTAAATTGTGGTAATTGAGTTTGATAAATTCTGCACTTTATGGTGTATGTTGAAAGTGATTGTAAGCTGCCAAAATGATCAATAATATGTTGTGAAATATGTTTAGGTTAGGGTACAAACCAGAATTGGCATGAAGGTGAAGTTTGGTAAGTGTTAAAGGTGATTTTTGATGAGTATAAACAAAATGCAATAGGGCAGTTTGTGTTTTGGGCTTAGTACCTTAGGTGTGTGGCTCCAATTGGTATGAAACCAATTGAAGGTGAAACTAGGCACAAAATGTGCCAACTTTCATGAAGGAAGCATGCAAAAATTCTTCTTGTAAAGTAACTTGAAAAATGACCAAATCTGGATTAGTGCAATTAAGGCCTGAAAATTTACCATTTGGGCAGAAGTTAGTGTTTAGGCCATAACTCACTCAAAACAGGTCCAATTGACCTGAAATTTTGACCATGAATAGTTAAGACCCATATATAAAAGTCTTATGAAGACACCAAAACCCAGAAATGACGATAAGCAAGTCAAACAGCTTGCACAAGTTCGGGTCCAAAAACTGGCCGAACCAAAAATGACCTAAAATGACCTAAAGTGACCAATTTTGATGTATTTCGACCAGCAATAGTAAAATGACCATAACTTGGTCTACATAACTCAGAATGACCTTAAGTTTTACCCCGCGTGCAATAAGACATAGATCTACAAGTTTTTAGTTTCGACCGAAACTCGAAAATCGAGGGAATTAGGTCGTCCGACTAGGTCAAACTAGTATCCCGGAATCCAGCAAATTGCAAGAAAATGCAATATACAAGCAAATGAATTTGGTAACATGTACCAACCCTAAAAGACTATTGGATGTGACAAATTAGTAACATTAAAACCTAATTTACCTAGAACGCATTTAGGGTCAACATATTAGGTTGACTAAGCAAATAATAGAATTCAGTGAATTAATTATCGAGCATTATCGTTAGAGACAATTTAAATGAATACTGAAACACTTCAAATTGTGTTTCTCAGTTAGCAAAGACTCAGGGAAAGGGAAGGAAACACTGAGTCAAGGCCAGGAGACAGTTATCAGAGGTTTTTGCACAACAGCTAATTCTTTTGAATTTTTCAATTGAAATGAATTATGACTATTTGTACATTATTGTTTTAAATTGTGGAAATGTGTTTGAATGAATATTTATTGCTTGAAAAGCATTGTAAATGGTTTGAAACTGTGAAAAATTGTTTGAATGATATTGATGGATACTTATTGATTGAAAAGCATTGGAAATGATTTGAAACCACAGCTATCATGTATATTAATTGTATTGCTCCTAGCTTGTCTAGTGGGACGAATTGAATTCCCTCTCTGGCTGAAGTGTTGAGGTGTGTGCCTGTTGAGGACGAATAGAATGAGTACTCATATTTTTGCTAGCTAGCTATATTATTCCTCATTAGCCATCGACTTCTGGGATGAATTGAATACCTCATTAGCCATCGGCTTTTGGGACGAATTGAACTTTGGAACATGATTAAGCTTTGTGTGATTTATTGATATCTATTATAAGATTGTGAAATGGAGTTTAAATTCTTATTGACATTCACTGTCTTTTGAATTTAACTATGTTTTGGTTTCTGAGATTTATTGTGATATTGTAAAATAGAGTTTAAATTCCTTATGACATTTATTGTCTTGAATCTAACTATGGTTTTACATATCCACTATTTATATGATTTATGAATTCTGATTTAAAGTTGTATTTAGTAAATGTTATGCACCAATGAGACATTGTCTCAGCGATAGCTTTTCATTACTGTCGCAGGTAGACAGACGGACTGGGCAGCAGACTAGGCTGCTAGAGCATTCAGCGAGAGAGCATCGGGTATATTGAGTATACTCCATTTTGCATTTTGTACTGTAATGTATATTCATTGTATGTATATTTTGTTCTTGGTTTGAGCAGTTGTAAAAATAAAATTGTACCTTGAAGTTGTAAAATAAATTATGAGTTATTTTCACTTTTAAAATTTATACTGTATCTCTTTAATCTCAGTCTTTGAAAAATTATTGTGGAATTGAGTTGAGGAAAATATTGTGTTATTTAACTGTTGGAGTTGAGATTGAGAAATATATTGAAGTGTTTTCTTACAGGTTTCCTGAAGAACAGTTTTATCCAAAATATAGATGGCACTCTGCCAAAATTTTTACAGAAATTCCTAATAATTCAAATGTGTTAGTTCTATCACTTCAGTTCAAAAAGTTTTAACACCTGTAAATAGTGCTCACCACTATAAAAAAAGAAGTAAGAAAAGTTTTAAAATCCCTTGTAGTGTATTTAATGGGCTATCAGTAGACGAAGTTAGTAATTCATTAGGTATACTACGGGATCATGTTATTCCTTACAGAGGGGTAGGGTGTGACATGTTTTAGTGGTATCAGAGCTAGTTTTAAAATTCTGTTTTCGCCTGTTACTTGAATACTCTTTCTTCATAGTACAACTACTCAATATCATTGTTTGATACATACAGTACATTACATTATAAATATGCACTAACGGAAGGAAATCTCCTCGTGTTATTTGTTTAGGAGGTCTAAGATCTTCGCATTGACTATGGAAGAGGTTGATCGTTCAGTCGATCAATCTATAGAGGCTGAGGTGCAAGGGGATGCCCCAGCCCTACATAATGTCAGTGGTTCAAGAAGACCACTTCGCAGCATCGCAGCTTTCTGCTCGGTTGCTCGGTAGATGGCTGTAATGTTCCAACAAATGGCTGGTAATGTGCCTACTCAAGTCCCAATACAGACACCAGTGATACAACCACAGTCTCCTGCTAGGCAGTATGACAAATTGATGAAATATGGGGCTACAGAGTTCAAGGGGACAGTAGATCCTCTAGAGGCTAAACAGTGGTTAGAGTGGATGGATAGGGTATTCAAGAAACTGCATTGCACAGAGGAACTCAGATTTGAATACTCAGTATCTTTGCTACAGGGGGATGCTTATGACTAGTGGAAAACCATTCCCCATAGTTTGGTAGAACCTGCAATGCTAACATGGAATGACTTTCTCAGGGAATTCAGACAAAAATATGTCCCTGATGCTTATGTAGACCAGAAGCTACAAGAGTTCCTAAGTCTGAAACAGGGGAGCAGATTAGTGGCTGAGTATGAAAGAGAATTTTCCTGCCTAAGCCATTATGCAGTAAGTCTACTTTCTACCAGCAGGGAGAGATGCAAGAGGTTTGAAACCGGCTTGAAGCCTAGTATCAGATTACAAGTAGTCGGATTCAAACACACTAACTTCTCTGAACTTGTTTCTCAAGCCCTAGAGTTGGAAAGAATTGAGTCTGAAGCAGCTCCTGAGAAAAAGAAATCAAAGAAGACAGAGAAAGAGGGAAAATCAGTAGAACAGAGTTCCAGTGGTCCTACTGGAAAGAGGAAAAACCATGGGGGACACAGCATAGGTGGCAAGAAGTCTGGTAGGGGAAGATATTCAGGACAGAAGCCTCCTCTATCTGGTCAGCAGAGTACCAGAGGTTCCTACCCTCCCCGCCAATGTGAAACTTGTGGAAGAAATCATGGTGGGATATGCTATAAGGCTATTGGAGCCTGTTATAACTGTGGAGGCACAGGACACTTTGCTAAGGACTGCACCAGTAGTCGCAGAGTTGGACCACCTCTTACTACTGCAGTAAGGTCGCCTGAGCCTTGTCACCGTTTCACAACCACCTAGCAGAGGTAGAGGCAGGGGTAGAGGTAGCCCAGCAGGCAGCCAAGGCACAGTGAAACATTCAGAGCAAGATAGTGCTCCAGTCAAAATCTATGCAATGAGACAGAGAGAAGAGGCCGAGACATCTGATGTTGTGGCTGGTACCTTCTCAACTTTTAATCAAGATGTGTTTGTGTTATTTGATCCGGTTTCTACCCATTCTTATGTGAGTGCTAGCATCATCGATTTCATTGCTGTTCCATGTACAAAAATGGACTTTGAGGTGCTAGTAACAAGTCCGCTAGGACAGGAGGTCAGGGTTAATATAATGTATAGGGATTGTCCTTTGGTGATCCAAGGACACACTTTTCTATCTGATTTCATTGAAATGCCCTTCAGAGATTATGATATCATCTTGGGCATGGATTGGTTAGCCAGGCATCATGCCATGATTGACTGTAGGCTGAAGATAGTCACTTTTGGCCTCCCTTAGTACAGTCATGTGGTAATACATGGGGAGAGGCAGTTATTGCCATCAAACATCATTTCGGCTGCACTAGCCAGAAAAATGATCAGAAAGGGGTGTGAAGCATACTTAGCACATGTGGTAGACACCTAAGTGGGGAGTCCAGCATTGAAGGACATCCCTACAGTATATGACTTTCCAAATGTGTTTCCTGATGAATTGCCAGGATTACCTCCGGAAAGAGAAGTGCAGTTTGAAATTAATGTTATGCCTGGTGTGGATCCAATCTCCATAACACCATATAGAATGGCACCAGTAGAGTTGAAGGAGTTGAAGATATAGTTGCAAGAATTACTTGAAAAGGGCTTCATCCGCCCTAGTGTGTCACCTTGGGGAGCACCAGTGTTGTTTGTTAAGAAGAAGGATGGTACTCTCCGCTTATGTATAGATTACCGGCAGTTGAATAAGGTGATAATAAAGAACAGATATCCATTGCCTCGCATTGATGATCTGTTTGATCAGTTGAAGGTGCATTGTATTCTCCAAAATTGATTTGCGATCCGTAATTATCGCTGAAGATGCGAGAGCGAGTATTCCAAAAGCGCTTTGAACTCGGTATGGCCACTATGAGTTTCTAGTAATGCCATTCGGGTTAACAAATGCTCCAGCTGCTTTTATGGATCTGATGAACACTATCTTCAGACCATATCTCAACCAATTTGTGGTGGTGTTTATTGATGACATTTTGATATATTCAAGGAATGCAGAGGAGCATGACAGACATTTGCAGATTATACTGCAGACTTTAAGGGAGAAATAGCTGTACGCCAAATTGTCGAAGTGTGAATTTTGGCTGAAAGAAATCTCCTTTTTGGGACATGTTGTGTCAGCTGAAGGGATCAAGGTAGATTCTAGCAAGGTAGAAGCTATCCTTAATTGGAAGCTGCCCAGGAACATCAAAGAAATTCGCAGTTTTCTGGGTTTAGCTGGATATTACCGTCGATTTGTAAAGGGGTTTTCTATGTTATCTTCTCCACTGACCAAACTGCTTCGGAAAGATGTAAAATTTCAAAGTGATGATAAATGTCGTGAGAGTTTTGATGAGTTGAAGAGGTGTTTGATTGAAGCTCCAGTCCTCACTTTACCTACTCCGGGTAAAGAATACACAGTTTATAGTGATGCTTCTCACAATGGGTTAGGCTGTGTACTGATGCAAGATCGGAATGTCATTGCTTATGCATCACGCCAGCTGAAACCGCATGAGAGGAACTACCCAACACATGATTTGGAGCTAGCAGCTATTGTTTTTGCTCTAATGATCTAGAGACACTATTTGTATGGGGAGAAATGTTACATTTACACAGATCACAAGAGCTTGAAGTATTTGGGCACCCAGAAGGAATTAAATTTGAGGCAGAGGAGATGGTTAGAACTGATTAAAGACTATGATTGCTTAATAGAATATCAGCTAGGGAAAGCAAATGTGGTGGCTGACGCCTTAAGTCGCAAGACTATGGCAAGTCTCAGAGTTTCTCCTTTGTCCATGGTATATGAATTGAAAGCACAGCATGCCAGTTTAGAGATTGATGATGAGGGATAGACAGTAGTTGCATGGCATGTACAGCCAGTGTTGATTGATCAGATCAGAATGGTTGCTCAGAGTGATGATAAATATCAGAAGCTACTGAAAGAAGTCCAGCAAGGCAAGAAACCTGAATTCTCTGTGAGAGATGATGGGTTATTACTACATCAGGGCAGAATGTGCGTTCCTAGTGATGTGGAATTGAGACAAATTGTCACACCCTACCCCTCTGTAAGGCATAACATGATCCCGTAGTATACCTAATGAATTACCAACTCCGTCTACTGATAACCCATTAAATACACTACAAGGGATTTTAAAAACTTTTCTTACTTCTTTTACAGTGGTGAGCACTATTTACAGGTACTAAAAACTTTTGTGAACTGAAGTGAAATAGCTAACTCCTTTGGATTATTTCGAATTTCTGTAAAAATTTTGGCAGAGTGCCATCTGTATTTTGGACAAAATAGTTCTTCAGAAAACCTGTAAAAAGCACACTTCAATATATTTCCAAATCTCAACTCCAACATACTTCTCAACACAACATTTTTTTCTCAATTCAAATCCATAGAAATTTTTCAAAGTCTAAGATAAGGAAATATAATACAATTTTTACAAGTCAAATAATTCATAATTAATTTACAACTTCAAGGTACAATTTGAATTTACAACTGCTCAAAACCAAAACAAAATATACATACAGTGAATATACATTACAGTACAAAATGCCAACTGTGATATACTCACTATATCTAAAAATCTCTCGCTGGCGGTACTAGCAGCCTAGTCTGTCTGTCTACCTGCGACAGCAATAAAAAGCTATCGCTGAGACAATGTGTCAGTAGTGCACAACATTAACCAAATACAACTTTAAATCACAATTCATAAACCATATAAATAGTGGATACGTAAAACCATAGTTAAATTCAAGACAATGAATGTCATAAGGAATTTAAACTCCAATTCACAAATTATCAAAATTCATAATAACACAATTTAGTCAAATAGTTTAAGAATACCGATACAATTCATACACAATTTGATCAAATTCTTGAATAACACAAGATTGCCGATCAAGATCACAATTTGGTCAAATAATCAATAATATCGCTTTGCAAATCAATAACACAATTCGATCAAATAATCAATAATATCGCTTTGCAAATCAATAACACAATTCGATCAAATAATCAATAATATCGCTTTGCAAATCAATAACACAATTCGATCAAATAATCGAAAAATATCGCTTTGCAAATCAATAACACAATTCGATCAAATAATCAAGAATATCGCTTTGCAAATCAATAACACAATTCGATCAAATAATCAAGAATCCAGTGTTGCCAATCAATATCACAATTTAAGCCATGACACAATTTTTTCGTACATGCCGTGTTGTACACCACGACAAGACATACTCACCCCAATAATCGAAATCAATGAGGGAGGAAGCTAGCTATATAATGAGAACTCATCCACACTCACCTCAGTCTGACAAGTCAAAGAGGGAGGAACATAATCATACTCACCCTGCATCGATAAGTCAAAGAGGAGGAATAATCACACTCACCCAATTACTGGAGGAGGAACATAGTATCGATGTCATGCCAATTGTGAGTCAAAACAATTCCAACATTTTATTCAAATGATCGTAAGAATTCAATAACTTTCCAAAGTTATAATTTCATTCACAAAATGGCAACACAATTCGTAATTCACTTCAATTTCCACAAAACCATTTCTGATGCTTTTCAATCAATAAGTATCCATCAATATCATTCAAACAATTTTCACGATTTCAAACCATTCACAATGTTTTTCAATCAATAAGTGTCCATCAAACACATTTCCACAATTTAAAACAATAATATACAAATAGTCAATATTAATTTCAATTGAAAATTTCAAGAGAAATAGTTGTTGTGAACAAACCTCGATGGTATCTTCTGGTCTGGACTCGGTGTTTCCTTCCCTTTCCCTGAGTCTTTAGTAACTGAGAAACACAATTTGAAGTGTCTCAGTGCTAATTTAATTTGCCTCTAACAATAATGTTCGATAAACAATTCACTGAATACCTTTGTTTGCTTAATCAACCCATATATCGACCCTCAATGTGTTCTAGGTAAATTAGGTCTTAACGTTATCAATATGTCATATTCGATAGTATTTTAGGGTTGGTACGTTTTACCAAACTCGTTTCCTTGTTTAGTGCATTTTAATGCAACTTGCTGGATTCCGGAATACTAGTTTGACCTAGCCGGACGACCTAGTTCCCTCGTTTTCGGCTTTCGGTCAAAACTACAAACTTGTAGATCTATGTCTTATGGACCGTGGTGCAAAAGTTTAGGTCATTCCGAGTTAAGTAGACCAAGTTATGGTCATTATACTATTGCTGGTCAAATGGCATCAAATTAGGTCAATTTTAGGTCAATTTGGTCAACTCTGGTTCGGCCAGTTTTTGGACCCGAAATTGTGCAAGTTGTTTGATTTGCTTATGGTCATTTCTGGGCTTTGGTGTCTTCATAAAACTTGTAGGTATGGGTCTTAACTATTCATGGTTAAAATTTCAGGTCAATTGGACCTGTTTTGAGTGAGTTATGGCCTAAATACTCACTGCTGCCCAATTGGTCATTATTCAGGTCCTAATTGCACCTAATCCGAATTGGTCATTTTCTTAGGTCACCTTGCAAGCAGAATTTTGGTATGTTTTCTCAATGAAAGTTGGCACATTTTGTGACTAGTTTCACCTCCAATTGGTCTCATACCAATTGAGGTTACACATTTAAACTTATTAGCTAAAATGTACACTGCCCTTAGTTACCTTGCTTAACACACATCAATTACACATTTACCTTGCAATATGTTTGCTTCCCTACCAAATCTGTTTTGGTACATTACCAAAACCATACTCCACTTCACTTTAAAGTCACTTTGGGCAGATTACAATTATCCTCAACACACCAAATATAACTCTAATTCCCAAAGTCCAAATACAATTACACATACACATAAACATTACTAGTTTTTTACATATACTTTACACAACAAATTCATATACATATCCATCAATCCTTAATGCTAAAATTCTGCCTATATCTTCATGAACACATACACTTATCCAAGAGGTTCAAGGCTGCCGAAAATCCTCCTCAATACCCAAGTGTCCTACAATTCATCAATTTCCATCCAAATGCAAAAATCACCATATATATGTGAAATAATTTACTAGGATATTAAATCACCATAATCAACATCATTCCTCATCAAATATATGTACAATAAATCATTAAATACATGACTCCATGGCTGTCCAAAATGGACATTTCAATAACTCTTCAAACTTGCAAATTTTCTTCACAAATCCAACACCCATAACATGTACACAAGGTTTAACAAAGCAAAGTTCAAAAATGTAAACTTACCTTATGGTTGGAACTTGCCAAACCTTGATTAAACTTCTCAAATTTGGTATCAAACTCTTCCTTATGATGTGTAGACAATTTTTCATGAAGGAACCTAAGAGATTGGAGTTGAAATGGAGAAGTTAAGAGAGTTTGATTGAAAAATGGCCATGGAGGATTTTTCTTCTTCAATTCGGCATGGGAGGACCAAGTGAGGAAGATGAACATTTCAGCTGCATTATGGACTTACACCTGCCCCATTATGTGTTTATTTTATTCCCTTAGTGGTCCACTTACTCACTTAATCATATAATATGTTAAACTTTCACTTAATCCCACATTAAACCCTTAATTCTCACTATTTACTTTACGTACCACCAAATTAATTTTTCATTTTATTTTCTAAGTGTAATATTATTTATTTTTAATGGACATTTAGGTCAAAAGACACTTCGGGATGTCAAATGACCATAATGCCACTGTTCGGGTTGCATTCCCGATTTTTCGGTAACACCGGGTTTTGTCCGTTTTTTCGATTTCTCACTTTTCTTTGTACTAATTATTTAATTTTTCTTTGATTTTTCTAATGATATTTATACTTCAATAAGGGTCTATTTGAGTCCTAAAAATATTTTCCAGGGTTCCCCACAGTCCAGGGCTAGTCAACGGTCCACGCCGTGACTTCCCGGTGCGGTCACCCATCGCTAGGGTTTCCGGCTCGCTTAACTTGGTTACATTTCTTTGCTATGATTTTTCCTTTGTTTTTCTTGTATTTTCTTTTCTTGTATTTCATTATTTTATGTCTCCTCACTCATATTAAAGTGTGGTTCTAGGCATCCTAGCTGTCCGGACAGCACTGGTCACCGGAACAGCAGAACGCACTACCGAACTTACGGGTGTTACAATTCTCCCCCCCTTAAATAAATTTCGTCCACGAAATTTTACCCAATAACTATCTTACAATAGTCATACGTTTATTTTCTCCTTTCTATATGATCGTATAATCTTCTTTTCCTCAAATTTGTATAAGACTTTTAACAATCTAATACAACGTTTAATTTGTTTGTATAATACTAATCTCCTCTTACTATTGTGTTGTCTAATATTTCGGTTCACGTTCCTTCTTGAATGACCCTTGAGGTCATGTTAGAATCATTCATCAGTCATTGGTCCTCTGACCATTCTAGTCTATAGTCTTCCTCACATTCGTAATATTTCTTTGTTATATATGAATCAACTGTTCAAATCTCTACTTCCATAACTCTTTTTATCTGTCAATATTCTATAACTTACTTCTTTTTTGTACTGAACTATAACCTTTCGATATTCTAACTTTTAAGTTTTAGATCCCTAAGTAGGATTTTCAAACTTATTTCTAACAATTAAATTCTGTCCTGGCATAACTATACCAAAACAGATGCCGTTGGTAACTATTCTTAGCTAGGTATACTATTGGGTAGTACGTAGCTCTACACAATATTCTCAAGTCAGTACTGTAATCTGCAGCTTACAGTATAAACATCAAGAACATTGCATAGTTACTACAATACATCCCAATAGATCAAATTTTCCTATCTTTTATCCTTTCTGAATTCACTGATATTCGAATCTTATTCTGATTACAATATCCATTAGCAATTTCTAACAGTAACCTCCTTGCCCTTATCAAGAGCAATTCCATTACTGCATCTTACTTTTATGTCCTCTTGCCTTACATTAAGTAGGCTCACTAATTAGCTTTATAATTTATGGTGTGTTAGAAAATACTTTTCGCCGATAAACTCTTTCAAAACTAATTTCACTTATTATCACAATCCTTATCTTAAGGACTAATCACTAATGCATCAAAATTTATTCCTCAGAAGGAATAACAACAGAACATGTAGTTCTAACACTAACATAAAAGTATGCAAACCTGTGTCAAACAATACATATATATATCTTAGTTGCTAATTGAGAAGGTACCAGCAATAATGTCAAAAGTCTAAGCCTCTTCTCTCTGCTGTATAGCGTATATTCCAGCTGAAGCATTACCTTATTCTGGCTGATTCACAGTACTTTGACTTCTAGGTGTACTGCCCCTACCTCTACCTCTGCCTCTACTAACTGATGGTGAACTATTTGGGGTAGAAACTTGGGTTGATCCCTTTGGTGTAGTAAATGATCCAGAACGACCTGGATTTACACAATCCCTAGCAAAATGGCCGCCTCTCCACGCTTAAAAAATGCTCCTTTGGCTCTATAACATACCCCACTATGTGGTTTACCACAAGTTTCACAAAGTCGATCCGACAGCGCATTCCTGGGTTTCTGTAAGTTTGCCGATCCGATCGAGGTGGTTTCGCCTAAAAGATCTATCTCTACTGACTTCTTACTATCTCTGTCATTATCCCCAAAGTTTTTCCTCTTTCCAAGAGGGACCACTAGAACTGCTCACGACTTTCCTCTTTTTCCGTCTTCTCCGATTTCTTTTCTCAAGAGCCGCTTGATTCAATTCTTTCTAATTCTAGTGCTTGAGAAATAAGTTCGAAGAAGTTTTTATGTTTGAATCCGACCACTTGTAATCTGATACTAGGCTTCAAGCGGTTTCAAACCTCTTACATCTCTCCCTACCGGTAGAAAGTAGACTTATCGCATAATGGCTCAAAGTGAAAAATTCCCTTTCATATTCAGCCACCGATCCGCTCCCTATTTGGACTTAGGAACTCTTGCAGCTTCTGGTCTACATAAGCATCAGGGACATATTTCTGCCTGAATTCCCTGAGGAAGTCATTCCATGTTAGCACTACAGGTTCTACCAGACTGTGGGGAATGGTTTTCCACCAGTCATAAGCATCCCCCTGTAGCAAAGATACAGAGTACTCAAATCTGAGCTCTTCTGTACAATGCAGTTTCTTGAATACCCTATCCATCCTTTCTAACCACTGTTCTGCCTCTAGAGGATCTACTGTCCCCTTGAACTCTGTAGGCTCATATTTCATCAATTTGTCATATTGTCTAGCAGAAGACTGTGGTTGTACCACTGGTGTATGTATTGGGACTTGAGTAGGCACATTACCAGCCATTTGTTGGAACTTTGCAGCCATCTGCTGAGCGAATTGAGCAGGAAACTGCGATACTGTAGGGGCTGGTGCTTCTGAACCACTAACATTATGTACGGCTGGGGCATCCCCTTGCACCTCAGCCTCAATAAATTGATCGACTGAACGATCACCCTCTTCCATAGTCAATGCGAGGATTTTAGATCTCCTGAACAATAATACAAGGAGATTTCCTCTCGTTAGTGCATATTTATAATGTAATGTACTGTATGTATCAAACAATGATATTGAGCAGTTGTACTGTGAAGAAAGAATATTCAAATAACATGTGAAAACAGAATTTAAAAACTTTGTTCTGATACCACTAAAACATGTCACACCCTACCCCTCTGTAAGGCATAACATGATCCCGTAGTATACCTAATGAATTACCAACTCCGTCTACTGATAACCCATTAAATACACTACAAGGGATTTTAAAAACTTTTCTTACTTCTTTTACAGTGGTGAGCACTATTTACAGGTACTAAAAACTTTTGTGAACTGAAGTGAAATAGCTAACTCCTTTGGATTATTTCGAATTTCTGTAAAAATTTTGGCAAAGTGCCATCTGTATTTTGGATAAAATAGTTCTTCAGAAAACCTGTAAAAAGCACACTTCAATATATTTCCAAATCTCAACTCCAACATACTTCTCAACACAACATTTTTTTCTCAATTCAAGTCCATAGAAATTTTTCAAAGTCTAAGATAAGGAAATATAATACAATTTTTACAAGTCAAATAATTCATAATTAATTTACAACTTCAAGGTACAATTTGAATTTACAACTGCTCAAAACCAAAACAAAATATACATACAAAGGAATATACATTACAAGATAAAATGCCAACCGTGATATACTCACTATACCCAAAAATCTCTCAAGCAGATTTAAAATTTCTAGTCTCATGCTGCCTACTGCGACAAAGAATAAACTATCGCTGAGACAATGTCTCAGTGGTGCACAACATTAACCAAATACAACTTTAAATCACAAATCATAAACCATATAAATAGTGGATACGTAAAACCATAGTTAAATTCAAGACAATGAATTTCATAAGGAATTTAAACTCCAATTCACAAATTATCAAAATTCATAATAACACAATTTAGTCAAATAGTTTAAGAATACCGTATTGCCAATTCATACACAATTTGATCAAATTATGAATAACACGATATTGCCGATCAATATCACAATTTGGTCAAATAATCAATAATATCGTTTGCAAATCAATAACACAATTCGATCAAATAACTGAATAATATCGCTTTGCAAATCAATAACACAATTCGATCAAATAATCAATAATATCGTTTTGCAAATCAATAACACAATTCGATCCAAATAATCAAGAATATCGTTTTGCAAATCAATAACACAATTCGATCAAATAACTGAAGAACATCGTTTTGCAAATCAATAACACAATTCGATCAAATAACTGAAGAATCCAGTGTTGCCAATCAATATCACAATTTAAGCCATGACACAATTTTTTTCGTACATGCCGTGTTGTACACCACGACAATACATACTCACCCCAATAATCGAAATCAATGAGGAGGAAGCTAGCTATATAATGAGAACTCATCCACACTCACCTCGGTCGACAAGTCAAAGAGGAGGAACATAATCATACTCACCCGGTCGATAAGTCAAAGAGGGAGGAATAATCACACTCACCCCATTAATGGAGAAGGAACATAGTATCAGTGTCATGCCAATTGTGAGTCAAAACAATTCCAACATTTTATTCAAATGATCCGTAAGAATTCAATAACTTTCCAAAGTTATAATTTCATTCACAAAATGGCAACACAATTCGTAATTCACTTCAATTTCCACAAAACCATTTCTGATTGCTTTTCAATCAATAAGTATCCATCAGTATCATTCAAACAATTTTTCACAGTTTCAAACCATTCACAATGTTTTTCAATCAATAAGTGTCCATCAAACACATTTCCACAATTTAAAACAATAATATACAAATAGTCAATATTTATTTCAATTGAAAAATTCAAGAGAAATAGTTGTTGTGCACAAACCTCTGATGACTGTCTTCCTGGTCTGGACTCAGTGTTTCCTTCCCTTTCCCTGAGTCTTTAGTAACTGAGAAACACAATTTGAAGTGTCTCAGTGCTAATTTAATTTGTCTCTAACAATAATGTTCGATAAACAATTCACTGAATACCTTTGTTTGGTTAATCCACCCATATATCGACCCTCAATGTGTTCTAGGTAAATTAGGTCTTAACGTTATCAATATGTCATATTCGATAGTATTTTAGGGTTGGTACGTTTTACCAAACTCGTTTCCTTGTTTAGTGCATTTTAATGCAACTTGCTGGATTCCGGAATACTAGTTTGACCTAGCCGGACGACCTAGTTCCCTCGATTTTTGGCTTTTGGTCAAAACTACAAACTTGTAGATCTATGTCTTATGGACCGCGGTGCAAAATTTTAGGTCATTCCGATTTAAGTAGACCAAGTTATGGTCATTATACTATTGCTGGTCAAATGGCATCAAATTAGGTCAATTTTAGGTCAATTTGGTCAACTCTTGTTCGACCAGTTTTTGGACCCGAACTTGTGCAAGTTGTTTGACTTGCCTATGGTCATTTCTGGGCTTTGGTGTCTTCATAAGACTTGTAGGTATGGGTCTTAACTATTCATGGTTAAAATTTCAGGTCAATTGGACCTGTTTTGAGTGAGTTATGGCCTAAACACACACTGCTGCCCAATTAGTCATTTTTCAGGTCCTAATTGCACCTAATCCGAATTGGTCATTTTCTTAGGTCACCTTGCAAGCAGAATTTTGGTATGTTTTCTGAATGAAAGTTGGCACATTTTGTGCCTAGTTTCACCTCCAATTGGTCTCCTACCAAATGAGGTTACACATTTAAACTTATTGGCTAAAATGTACACTGCCCTTAGTTACCTTGCTTAACACACATCAATTACACATTTACCTTGCAATATGTTTGCTTCCCTACCAAATCTGTTTTGGTACATTACCAAAACCATACTCCACTTCACTTTAAAGTCACTTTGGGCAGATTACAATTATCCTCAACACACCAAATATAACTCTAATTCCCAAAGTCCAAATACAATTACACATACACATAAACATTACTAGTTTTTTACATATACTTTACACAACAAATTCATATACATATCCATCAATCCTTAATGCTACAATTCTGCCTATATCTTCATGAACACATACACTTATCCAAGAGGTTCAAGGCTGCCGAAAATCCTCCTCAATACCCAAGTGTCCTACAATTCATCAATTTCCATCCAAATGCAAAAATCACCATATATATGTGAAATAATTTACTAGGATATTAAATCACCATAATCAACATCATTCCTCATCAAATATATGTACAATAAATCATTAAATACATGACTCCATGGCTGTCCAAAATGTACATTTCAATAACTCTTCAAACTTGCAAATTTTCTTCACAAATCCAACACCCATAACATGTACACAAGGTTTAACAAAGCAAAGTTCAAAAATGTAAACTTACCTTATGGTTGGAACTTGCCAAACCTTGATTAAACTTCTCAAATTTGGTATCAAACTCTTCCTTATGATGTGTAGACAATTTTTCATGAAGGAACCTAAGAGATTGGAGTTGAAATGGAGAAGTTAAGAGAGCTTGATTGAAAAATGGCCATGGAGGATTTTTCTTCTTCAATTCGGCATGGGAGGACCAAGTGAGGAAGATGAACATTTCAGCTGCATTATGGACTTACACCTGCCCCATTATGTGTTTATTTTATTCCCTTAGTGGTCCACTTACTCACTTAATCATATAATATGTTAAACTTTCACTTAATCCCACATTAAACCCTTAATTCTCACTATTTACTTTAGGTACCACCAAATTAATTTTTCATTTTATTTTCTAAGTGTAATATGGACATACCTTCCGAAGGTGTGTCCTTCTTGTCCTTCAGAGAAGCAAGATACTTTGGGCAGTTCCTTTTCCAGTGCCCATCCTTTTGGCAGTGGAAACACTTTCCTTTGCCTCCATCAGCTTTAGTCTTCCTTTTCTATTTAGCTATTTTCTTGGAAGGACCAGGAATCTGAGGTTTCTTTTTCTTATTGCCCTTCTTCTTGTTGGACTTTCCAGTAAGAAGATGCAACAAAGCTACCTCTTTTCCTTTATTGCTGGCATATTCTTTTGGGCAATAACCAGCATGTTGAGTAATTCACTAAGGTGCATTCTGTTTAGTCATATGGAAATTTGTCACAAAATTCCCAAAAGACTCGTGAAGGGATCAAGGATCAAATCCGTTTGTAGTTGTAAATCCATGTTGAAGTCAAGATGTTCCAAGCTGCTCAATCACCAATCATCTTGTGGACATGATCCCCAACATTCTGTCCCTCGGACATCCTCATACGGAATAGGTCTAGATATCTCATACCTAGCATTCTCTTTGTGCTCACCATACAACTCTTGTAGGTGAAGGAGGATCTCACTCGCACTCTGCATGTTCTAATGTTGCTTCTGTAACTCATTAATAATAGAAGCAAGCATGTAACACTTAGCTCTCATTTCATGCTCCTTCCACTTGTCCAAAGTTTCATGTTCCTCTTGTGTGGCCTCTGGAGGTAAGGGGCAGAACATTTGAATCTAGAACATATCCTATATGTTCAAGGTTCAGACAAGTTTCAAATTTCTTAGCCAATCGCATGATTAGGTCCTGTCAACTGTTGTGATCAAGTATGCTTGCAAGGATATTGGATGGTGGTGGTTGTTTTGTGCTCATTTTTATCGTAAAATTAATCTGAGAAAATAACCAGATTAATTAGTAAATGTATCATGTAATTAACCAAAATGATTATGGTCTTTTAATCAAATTGGTCCTCACACTAACTTAGCGAATCCTACACTTCCAAAGTAGAAAACGGAAATCCTAGTTGGATGGATTTCTAGTGGGTGATTGAATTCTTATAATTCTATTGATCATCCTCAGGTACATCCATTATTGGAATTACAATAAACTATAAGTGAGCAACTCCTTGCCCATCACATCTCATGTGAGGTTCAATCCTTTATCTAGCCCCTAATGCTCAAAATCTCAGGTACATCCATTATTGACTTATCTTGCATTACTTAAGTTGATCCCATTGAGCCAGTAATTATGCAAATAATTTTAATGTCCTCAGGTACATCCAATATTGGCCACCAAACCATTTACATATTTACAACATCTCATGCTTAACAATTATTCTTAAGAAAATCTCTTAAATTAATTGCATCTCATGCAACTATTTAAAATTTCTTAAAATAATTGCCCCAATGGAGGGCTTATGTTATAATTACTTTAATTATACCATTTCCAACTTAATCATTTGTTTGGAAGATTTTATAGCCATCCTAATTACTATTAAGGTCTCACTTTGCACATTATCCATTTAGCATGCATATATCATATAATTGCATACATTCCCATACATCTCATGCATTCATGGATAAGCAGTAAATATGGTATGATCATGGACTTTCTAAGGGATTCAATTCTGAGCCACCAAGAATTGAATCTGGGCATTCCTAGGTGCATTTCATTCATTCATTTTACAAGAGTTGCTGAAGGAGTACATAATCAACACTTGATATTGAATTCCTCCCACTGGTCCCACCAATGCTCTTGACCTCCTTGAACTTCTTGCAATCCAATATTACATAGTAATCCTTGGCATACCAAGGCGAATTTACAAGAACTTAAATAAATGAAATTACAACCCAAAAATATTATAAACTTAATAATACATGCCCAAAATAAATTAAAATAAATTAATTAATTTACAATCCCAAAGAAACATAAAAGAAATAAATCCAATCACATTGGTCTTTTATAGTCCATGATCATCCATCATGCATATCACTATTTAACAATTAAATAAAACATACATACTTAAATTAAATTGAATATCTCATATTCAACTTAAAACTCCAGATTTCAATATGATTAAAATAAATTTAAAAATTCAGATTTGAATCTCATTCAAACAAATTTAAAAATTCAGATTTGAATCACATTCAAATAACTTCAAAAATTCAGATTTGAATCACATTCAAACATTTTTTTAAAAATCAGATTTGAATCACATTCAAATATTTTTTTAAAAAATCAGATCTGAATTTTATTGAATCAATTTTAAAAAATCAGATTTAAATATGATTCAAACAACTTTAAAAATTCAGATTTGAATCACATTCAAACAACTTTTAAAATTCAGATTTGAATCACATTCAAACAATTTTTAAAATTCTGATTTGAATCATAATTTAATTGTGTGATTAAAACAACTAATTAAACACTTTAATTAGTCAAAGAATAGGCCTTAGATCATACAACAATTGCAGAATTAAAAGCCAAACCTTGAACCATCCAAGGAACCATTGTTGCCGCCACCAATGGTGGCTTCACCATGTGTGACGCCACACCTCTTAATCCAACCAGCAATGAATCTCTTGATCTCAAGATCAAACACACAATTAAATTATATAATCAACAATCTAAATGGCAAATATAGTGGCTCTGATACCAATTGAAGGAACGGAAGCGTGAAAAACACAAGATTATACCATTGAATTCAAAAATTTTCACCTAGGGTCACATGCACCATGCAAGATTTATTTTTATCTATTTGATTTCAATGATAAACAACATATTAAAACTCTTTTAATATGTTTTTTATTAAAACTCTTTTAATATGTTTTGGATCTGTATTTGCCATTTAAGATTTTAAAATTAATCAGATTAATTTTAGAACCTAGATTAAATCAAGAACGATTACACTAACCTCTTGATGTCTTTGCGTGTCTGCGCCTTTGAGATTCATCTTCAGGACACCAGATGTTGTCCCTCTAGCTTGTCCACACCAAGAACACCTATGGCATCCCTTGAACAGCTTCTAAAGCCTTTTCTATTACTTAGAAATTCAAGTTCTGCCTTTTAAGAGATTAGAGATGTAAACAGGACATTAGAAATAATTTCTAGTGTTCTTAATTCAAGAGATTGATGGCTAATCTCTTTGAATTGATGAGAGATGAAGAGAAATAGCTGGAGAGGCTCAAAGAGGCGTGACAATTGAGAGGAGAGGCTGCTGGTTATGTTTTCTTTTCATAACCACACTTAAATAGCTAGGTTAACACATTAAACCCTAGCCACATGTCACCTTTTGATTAGCTCTAGGTTTAAGTGACCCAATCACATTGTGCCAAGTGTCAAACCTATATTTAATCTTGATTTTAATCATCTAACATGATTAAAAATATTTGGCAAGCTTATGTGTTATGCCATGTGTCACCATCTCATGTTGCCACGTGTCACTGCAATGAAATGACCAAAATGCCCCTGTGTCTTAATTTTGAGTTCTTAACCCAAAATAATTATTTTCTTCTTCTAATTAATTTATATCAAATATAAATTAATTAATTAATCTCTATTAATTAATTTCTCATTAATTAAATTCATATTTAAACACTTTAAATATAAATTTAACTTATATTATACATCCAATAATCTAGATTTGGTTTCAAGTCATGATAGGGACTTTGCAATTTAATTGCAAACCAAATCTATTTAATTAATCAATTAAACTCTTTAATTAATTAATTAAATCATATTTAATTAGGTGATAACTTGTGTATGTGTGTGACTTACTAGGCTCATCACTAATTGGCAATGAGACATGATATCAACTCTTAATATCATCAGAACTCTTTCTTACCATAAATGATTTCTCTAAATCATTTTATGAACCTCATAGACCATGGTTAACACCTAGCATAGCATGCCATGGCCTCCCAATTAGTAATAAGGTTTACCTTAAATGAACCTATAATCATATGTTACCATGCACTAGAATCTCTCTGTTACAAAATCCCAACTCAAATTTGAGTCATGGTTTATGTCAAACTCCATTTGCTATGAATATTATGCTCTCTTTTAATTCAGTTCTTGATTAAAAGATTTTTCTCATCGAAACTCTTTTACGAATAAATCTATCTGTCTGGCAGGAACTTGAAACATCAAGAACAATTAAATGAACATAGGATTTTAACTCTATTTACTTAGAGGCAGATTCCATCTTGATCAACACCTACCTCCATATATAACTAGCAGGAGCCAACACATGCCCATATACCCATACATAGTACAAGTATGAAAGCGATCAAACTCAAACTACCTATATACAAGATAATTGTGCTATCTCGTGTCTAAAGATTATATGCATGATATGATTTATGACAAAACATTGACAAGAGTAAACTCCATGTGCTTGTCATAAGTGTCACCGGTTCGCCTACTTATCATTTATAAGTGCCTATCAAGTTTGTTATATGGCATGAGACTCACAATTTCATCTTATTTATATCTCATATAAATAACTTGGGAACAAACATGAATACAATCTTTCTGGATAAGTCATGTCCTTATTACGAAGTATCCTCGATTGTGAACCTATTTATGATACTTTGTGCTAGAAATATTGTCACTCATATTCTTAACAACTTAAGAATAATATTTCTAACAAAATATCAATGGACCTTTTCTATTACACATAAATATATTATGTAAACGGAAAAGTGGAAATGCCTTTTATTATTAAAAATATGTACAAGATACATACTAAATGATATGCTCTAGGGCATACTACTAACAATCTCCCACTAGCACTAGAGCCATTCATTACAATATCTTAGACCTATCTTCTCAAGATGTCGGTCTAATCGAGTGCGTGACATAGGCTTAGTGAATGGATCAGCTGGATTTTCAGCTGATGCTATTTTCTGCATGGCTACATCGCCTCACCCAACTATTTCTCTGATAATGTGGTAGCGCCTTTCTATGTGTTTGGATTTCTGGTGAGACCTTGGTTCCTTAGCCTGTATGACTGCTCCATTGTTGTCACAATGTAATGGAACTGCTGACTCAATGGAAGGAACTACTGTAAGTTCTGTCACGAACTTCTTTATCCAAAGCGACTTCCTTTGCGACATCGATGCAAGAATATACTCACCTCGATGAGTGGAATCTGCAATCGTGCTCTGTTTGGAACTCTTCCAACCGATCGCACCTCCATTACAAATGAACACATATCCAGAGGTAGACTTTCTATCATCGATATCGATTGGAAATCGTAATCGGTATAACCATCCAATTGCAAGTCTCCACCTCCATAAATCAAGAATAAATCCTTAGTTCTTCTCAAGTACTTAAGGATATTCTTGGACTATCCAGATGTTCCAAACTGGATTAGATTGATACCGCTAGTCAAACTAACAGCATATGCGATATCCGGCCTAGTACACAACATTGCATACATTAAATTTCCATTAGCCGAAGCATATAGAATCCTGGCCATCTTATCTCTTTCTTAAGGTGTCTTTGGAGACATCTCTTTAGAAAGGTGGATACCATGTCTCACTGGTAACAATCCTCTCTTGGAATCAAGCATGTTAAACCTCTTTAACACCTTTTCCAAGTATAGACTTTGGGATAAACCAATTATTCTTTTCGCTCTATCTCTATAGATGCGAATCCCAAGAATATAGGTTGCCTCCCCTAAGTCTTTCATGGAGAATGTATTTGACAACCATACCTTTATAGTCGTCAACATACCTGTATCATTACCCATCAACAGTATGTCATCCACATATAAGACAAGGAAAGTGATAGCATTGTCACTAACCTTCTTATATACACATGGCTCATCCTCATTTTTGATAAAACCAAAAGATTTAATGGCTTCATCAAAACGGATGTTCCAACTCCTCGAAGCTTGTTTCAACCCATAAATGGATCGCTTTAGCTTGCATACCTTGGAACCATCTTGGGATTCAAATCCCTTAGGTTGTTCCATGAAAATGTTTTCTTCAATGTATCCATTGAGAAAAGCTGTTTTGACATCCATCTGCCAAATCTCATAATCATAGTATGCAGCTATTGCTAATAAAATCCTAATTGATTTAAGCATGGCAACAGGTGAGAAAGTCTCCTCATAGTCGATTCCTTGCCTTTGGCGAAACCCTTTCGCTACTAGCCTTGCTTTATAGGTCTCTACCTTTCCATCAGAACCAATTTTCTTCTTGAAAACCCATTTGTTCCCTATAGGTACAATACCTGTAGGTGGGTCAATAAGATCCCAAACTTTATTATTTTACATGGAATCAATCTCTGATTTCATATCTTCAATCCATTTTGAAGATTTTTTATATGTTATTGATTCTTAATAGGTAAGTGGATCATCTCCATGATCTTCTTCTTCATGAGTAGACAACTCTTGTTCTTCTTCATGAAGAAAACCATATCTCACTGGTGGGTGAGATACCCTGGTTGTTCTACGAGGAACAGATGTAGATGTTTCATCAATGGGTATAGGTTGACTAGATGGATCTATATCCATCTGATCTATTAGTTGGTCAGAATTCTCCAATTCTAACTCTATTTGCCTTCCTTTGCCTCCTTCTTGAACAAACTGTTGTTCAAGAAATGTGGCATCTCTACTTATCACAACCTTTTGTGAAGTAGGCAAATAAAAATAATATCCAAAACTATCTTTTGGATATCCAACAAATCGACCTCTTTCTGACCTGGTCTCCAATTTATCAGTGTTCAGCTTTTTGATATAAGCTGGACAACCCCAAATCTTAACATGCTTAAGACTTGGTTTTCTTCCATGCCATATCTCATAAGGTGTGGAAGAAACTGATTTTGATGGAATCCTATTCGAATATATAAAGTCGATTCTAATGCAAATCCCCAAAAGGAGAAACGCATATCAATATATATCATCATACTACGAACCATATCCAATAGGGTACGATTTCTCCTATCAGATACACCATTCACCGTATGGCGTTCTGGAGGAGTCACCGAGAAACAATGCCATGCTCTCTCAAGTATTCATCAAATTCAGGACTCAAATATTCACCTCCACGATCTGATCGAAGAGCTTTAATATTTTTTCCTGTTTGATTTTCTACTTCAGATTTAAATTCTTTGAACTTTTCAAAGGATTCATGTTTGTATTTCATCAAATACAAATACCCAAACCTTGATTTATCATCAATAAAGGTAATAAAATAATGAAAGCTCCCTCTAGCCATTTCTTTAAACGGACCACATACATCACTATGTATTAGTTCCAAAATATTTTCAGCTCTTAGCCCTTGTCCAACAAAGGGTGATCTAGTCATTTTGCCTTGAAGGCAAGATTCAAAAGTTGGAGTAGGCTCAGAGCCCAATGAGGATAGAATCCCCATTTTCTCCAATTTTGCAATCCTATCTTCTGCAACATGACATAACCTTAAGTGCCAAATATATTTTGAACTTGAGTTGGTTTTCACCATGGCATTGTATTCTTTTAGATCACTTGCATTCAATTTGTGTTTGTCATTATTATCCAAATAATAAAGACCATCATTCATATAACCCGAACCAACATATTTATTTCCAAAATAAATATTGCAAACATCATCTGTGAACTGAAATTCATAGCCATTTCTAGTCAAACTAGATATAGAAATGATGTTCTTAAAAGCATCAGGTACATATAAAATATTATCCAAACACAAAACATGTCCAAACATGTAAAAAGATTTAGATCCTATGGCTAAAGCTTCAACAGTTGAGCCATTGCCAATCCGACTCTAATATCTTGAGAACGCAAGTCCATCTTGTTTGCTATTTCCTGCATATCATTAGAAATGTGAGAACCGCACCGATATCTAAAACCCAAGTCAGATGAACTATGAGTATCATCGAATCTAAATAACAAGATATGGACATACCTTCCGAAGGTGTATCCTTCTTGTCCTTCAGAGAAGCAAGATACTCTGGCGGTCCTTTTCCAAAGGCCCATCCTTTTGGCGAAACACTTTCCTTTGCCTCCATTAGCTTTAGTCTTCCTTTCTGCTTAGCTATTTTCTTGGAAGGACCAGAATCTGAGGTTTCTTTTTCTTATTGCCCTTCTTCTTGTTGGACTTTCCCAGTAAGAAGATGCAACCAAAGCTACCTCTTTTCCTTTATTGCCCAGCATATTCTTTTGGGCAATAACCAGCATGTTGAGTAATTCACTAAGGTGCATTCTGTTTAGTCATATGGAAATTTGTCACAAAATTCCCAAAAGACTCGTGAAGGATCAAGGATCAAATCCGTTTGTAGTTGTATATCCCTGTTGAAGTATAGATGTTCCAACCGCTCAATCACCAAATCATCTTGTGGACATGATCCCCAACATTCTCGTCCCTCGACATCCTCATACGGAATAGCTGTCTAGATATCTCATACCTAGCATTCTCCGTGCTCACCATACAACTCTTGTAGGTGAAGGAGGATCTCACTCGCACTGCATGTTCTCATGTTGCTTCAGAACTCATTACTCATAGAAGCAAGCATGTAACACTTAGCTCTCATATCATGCTCCTTCCACTTGTCCAAAGTTTCATGTTCCTCTTGTGTGGCCTCTGGAGGTAAGGGGCCAGGAACATTTGAATCTAGAACATATCCTATATGTTCAAGGTTCAGGACAAGTTTCAAATTTCTTAGCCAATCGCATGATTAGGTCCATCAACTGTTGTGATCAAGTATGCTTGCAAGGATATTGGATGGTGGTGGTTGTTTTGTGCTCATTTTTATCAGAAAATTAACTGCAGAAAATAACCAGATTAATTAGTAAATGTATCATGTAATTAACCAAAATGATTATGGTCTTTTAATCAAATTGGTCCTCCCACTAACTTAGCGAATCCTACACTTCCAAAGTAGAAAACGGAAATCCTAGTTGGATGGATTTCTAGTGGGTGATTGAATTCTTATAATTCTATTGATCATCCTCAGGTACATCCATTATTGGAATTACAATAAACTATAAGTGAGCAACTCCTTGCCCATCACATCTCATGTGAGGTTCAATCCTTTATCTAGCCCCTAATGCTCAAAATCTCAGGTACATCCATTATTGACTTATCTTGCATTACTTAAGTTGATCCCATTGAGCCAGTAATTATGCAAATAATTTTAATGTCCTCAGGTACATCCAATATTGGCCACCAAACCATTTACATATTTACAACATCTCATGCTTAACAATTATTCTTAAGAAAATCCCTTAAATTAATTGCATCTCATGCAACTATTTAAAATTTCTTAAAATAATTGCCCCAATGGAGGGCTTATGTTATAATTACTTTAATTATACCATTTCCAACTTAATCATTTGTTTGGAAGATTTTATAGCCATCCTAATTACTATTAAGGTCTCACTTTGCACATTATCCATTTAGCATGCATATATCATATAATTGCATACATTCCCATACATCTCATGGATTCATGGATAAGCAGTAAATATGGTATGATCATGGACTTTCTAAGGGATTCAATTCTGAGCCACCAAGAATTGAATCAGGCATTCCTAGGTGCATTTCATTCATTCATTTTACAAGAGTTGCTGAAGGAGTACATAATCAACACTTGATATTGAATTCCTCCCACTGGTCCCACCAATGCTCTTGACCTCCTTGAACTTCTTGCAATCCAATATTACATAGTAATCCTTGGCATACCAAGGCGAATTTACAAGAACTTAAATAAATGAAATTACAACCCAAAAATATTACAAACTTAATAATACATGCCCAAAATAAATTAAAATAAATTAATTAATTTACAATCCCAAAGAAACATAAAAGAAATAAATCCAATCACATTGGTCTTTTATAGTCCATGATCATCCATCATGCATATCACTATTTAACAATTAAATAAAACATACATACTTAAATTAAATTGAATATCTCATATTCAACTTAAAAATCCAGATTTGAATATGATTCAAATAAATTTAAAATTTCAGATTTGAATCTCATTCAAACAAATTTAAAAATTCAGATTTGAATCACATTCAAACAACTTCAAAAATTCAGATTTGAATCACATTCAAACATTTTTTAAAAAATCAGATTTGAATCACATTCAAATATTTTTTTTAAAAATCAGATCTGAATTTTATTGAATCAATTTTAAAAAATCAGATTTAAATATGATTCAAACAACTTTAAAAATTTAGATTTGAATCACATTCAAACAACTTTTAAAATTCAGATTTGAATCACATTCAAACAATTTTTAAAATTCTGATTTGAATCATAATTTAATTGTGTGATTAAAACAACTAATTAAACACTTTAATTAGTCAAAGAATAGGCCTTAGATCATACAACAATTGCAGAATTAAAAGCCAAACCTTGAACCATCCAAGGAACCATTGTTGCCGCCACCAATGGTGGCTTCACCATGTGTGACGCCACACCTCTTAATCCAACCAGCAATGAATCTCTTGATCTCAAGATCAAACACACAATTAAATTATATAATCAACAATCTAAATGGCAAATATAGTGGCTCTGATACCAATTGAAGGAACAGGCGTGAAAAACACAAGATTATACCATTGAATTCAAAAATTTTCACCTAGGGTCACATGCACCATGCAAGATTTATTTTTATCTATTTGATTTCAATGATAAACAACATATTAAAACTCTTTTAATATGTTTTTGGATCTGTATTTGCCATTTAAGATTTTAAAATTAATCAGATTAATTTTAGAACCCTAGATTAAATCAAGAACGATTACACTAACCTCTTGATGTGCTTTGCAGCGCCTTTGAGATTCGTCTTCAGGACACCAGATGTTGTCCCTCTAGCTTGTCCACACCAAGAACACCTATGGCAGCCCTTGAACAGCTTCTAAAGCCTTTTCTATTAATTAGAAATTCATGTTCTGCCTTTTAAGAGATTAGAGATGTAAACAGGACATTAGAAACAATTTCTAGTGTTCTTAATTCAAGAGATTGATGGCTAATCTCTTTGAATTGATGAGAGATGAAGAGAAATAGCTGGAGAGGCTCAAAGTGGCGTGACAATTGAGAGGAGAGGCTGCTGGTTATGTTTTCTTTTCATAACCACACTTAAATAGCTAGGTTAACACATTAAACCCTAGCCACATGTCACCTTTTGATTAGCTCTAGGTTTAAGTGACCCAATCACATTGTGCCAAGTGTCAAACCTATATTTAATCTTGATTTTAATCATCTTACATGATTAAAAACATTTGGCAAGCTTATGTGTTATGCCATGTGTCACCATCTCATGGTGCCACGTGTCACATCGTGAAATGACCAAAATGCCCTCGTGTCTTAATTTTGACTTCTTAACCCAAAATAATTATTTTCTTCTTCTAATTAATTTATATCAAATATAAATTAATTAATTAATCTCTATTAATTAATTTCTCATTAATTAAATTCATATTTAAACACTTTAAATATAAATTTAACTTATATTATACATCCAATAATCTAGATTTGGTTTCAAGTCATGCTAGGGACTTTGCAATTTAATTGCAAACCAAATCTATTTAATTAATCAATTAAACTCTTTAATTAATTAATTAAATCATATTTAATTAGGTGATAACTTGTGTATGTGTGTGACTTACTAGGCTCATCACTAATTGGCAATGAGACATGATATCAACTCTTAATATCATCAGAACTCTTTCTTACCATAAATGATTTCTCTAAATCATTTTATGAACCTCATAGACTATGGTTAACACCTAGCATAGCATGCCATGGCCTCCCAATTAGTAATAAGGTTTACCTTAAATGAATCTATAATCATATGTTACCATGCACTAGAATCTCTCTGTTACAAAATCCCAACTCAAGCTGGAGTCATGGTTTATGTCAAACTCCATTTGCTATGAATATTATGCTCTCTTTTAATTCCAGTTCTTGATTAAAAGATTTTTCTCATCAGAAACTCTTTTCTAAATAAATCTATCTGTCCTGGCCAGGAACTTGAAACATCAAGAACAATTAAATGAACATAGGATTTTAACTCTATTTACTTAGAGGAACAGATTCCATCTTGATCAACACCTACCTCCATATATAACTAGCAGGAGCCAACACATGCCCATATACCCATACATAGTACAAGTATGAAAGCAGATCAAACTCAAACTACCTATATACAAGATAATCTGTATATCTCAAGTCTAAAGATTATATGCACTGATATGATTTATGACAAAACATTGACAAGAGTAAACTCCATGTGCTTGTCATAAGTGTCACTGGTTCGGCCTACTTATCATTTATAAGTGCCTATCAAGTTTGTTATATGGCATGAGACTCACCATTCCATCTTATTTATATCTCATATAAATAACTTGGGAACAAACATGAATACAATCTTTCTGGATAAGTCATGTCCTTATTATGAAGTATCCTCGATTGTGAACCTATTTATGATACTTTGTGCTAGAAATATTGTCACTCATATTCTTAACAACTTAAGAATAATATTTCTAACAAAATATCAATGGACCTTTTCTTTTACACATAAATATATTATGTAAACGGAAAAGTGGAAATGCCTTTTATTATTAAAAATATGTACAAGATACATACTAAATGATATGCTCTAGGGCATACTACTAACAATTTGTTAGTACCATAGTGGAAATGGGAACGAATAACTATGGATTTTGTTACAGGACTTCCAAGGACACATAATAGTCATGATGCAGTATGGGTTATAGTTGACAGATTGACTAAGTCTGCTCACTTTTTGCCAGTTTAGATGGACTATAGCCTGGAAAGATTGGCCAGATTGTATATATATGAGATTGTAAAACTGCATGGAGTGCCAGTATCAATTGTGTCTGACAGAGATCCTAGGTTCACTTCTAGATTCTGGGGTAGTCTTCAGAGAGCCTTAGGAACTAAATTGAACTTCAGCACAGCATTCCACCCATAGACAGATGGCCAGTCTGAGAGGGTTATTCATATATTAGAGGATATGCTACGGGCTTCTGTGATTGAGTTTGAAGGTAGTTGGGATACACACTTGCCTTTGATTGAGTTTGCTTATAACAACAGCTACCAATCAAGCATTGGGATGCCTCCATATGAAGCTTTGTATAGCAGAAAGTGCAAAACTCCCTTATGTTGGGATGAAGTAGGTGAAAGGAAGATGATTGGGCCAGAAATTGGTCAGCAGACAGAGGAAAAGATCAGATTGATCAGAGATAGACTCAAGGCTACATCAGACCGTCAGAAGTCCTATGTTGATCTGAAGAGAAGAGATATTGAATATGCAGTGGGTGATAAAGTATTCCTCAAAGTTTCTCCTTGGAAGAGGATTATGAGATTTGGCAGAAAGGGGAAACTGAGTCCTTGTTTCATCAGACCATATGAGGTTCTGGAAAGAGTGGGTCCTTTGGCATATCGGTTGGCATTACCTCCAGAGCTAGCAAGGATACACAGTGTCTTCCATGTGTCCATGTTAAGGAGGTACAGATCTGACCCATCTCATGTACTATCAGTTGAAGAGATTGAGGTAAATCCAGACCTCTCATATGAGGAAGAACCCATAGAAATAATAGCATATGAGGTGAAGCAGCTGAGGAACAAATAGATACACCTAGTTAAAGTGTTGTGGAACCATTATTCAGGCCATAAAGCTACTTGGGAACGTGAAGAGGATATAAGGAGACAACACCCACAGCTGTTCAGAGACTAATGCCAGGTAAAATTTCGAGACGAAATTTATTTTAAGGGGGGGAGAATTGTAACACCACTATGTTCGGTAGTGCGTTCTACTGTTCCAAAGACCAGTGTTGTCCAAATAGCTAGAATGCCTAGAACTACATTTTGATATGAGTGATGAGACATAAAATAATGAAATACAAGAAAAGAAAATACAATAAAAACAAAGAAAAAATAATAGCAAAGAAATGTAACCAAGTTAAGTGAGCCGAGAACCCTAGCGATGGGTGACCGCACTGGGAAGTCACGGGGTGGACCGTTGACTAGCCCTGGACTGCGGGGAACCCTGAAAAATATTTTAGGACTTAAAGAGACATCAATTGAAGTATAAATATCATTACAAATATCAAATAAAAATTAATTAATTAATTAGTACAAAGAAAAGTGAGAAATCGAAAAACGGACAAAACCCGGTGTTACCGAAAAATCGGGAATGCAACCCGAACAGGGGCATTGTGGTCATTTGACACTCTAAGTTGCCTTTTGAACTAAATGTCCATTAAAAATAAATAATATTGCACTTTTAAAATATAATGAAAAATTAAATTAGGGGTACCTAATGTAAATAACAAAAATGGGATTCAAATTGAGTAATTAACACATTTAACTTATCCTTAAATATTGGTGAGTGGAGCACTATGGGGTTAAAATAATCAATATGTGGGCAGGTGTAAACCCACTAACACCTTCATCTTCTTCATTCACTCACCATTGCCGAAATGAAAAGCTTGAAAATCCTCCATGGCCGTTTTGCTTAAAGCTTCATAATCTCCATCATTTCCACCTCCAAACACCAAAGTTTCTTCACAAATTTGATCCCCACCTCACAAGGAAGAAGTAGATACTAAATTCAAGGGAGTTTGGTGAAGATTTAACAAGCCCTAACAATAGGTAAGTGTTTAAATTGATTTATTTCTTAAGTAAAGTTTATAGGAAGCTTGAGATGAACAAATTGATGAAGAAAATTTGAGGTTTTGGTGAGTTGTTATTATACACTAGTTAGGCAGCCATGGCACTTAAATATTTTGAATTATTTTCACATGCAATTAATGGGTATTGATGTTGATAAAAGTGAATAAAAGTTTTAGTAGGTTAATTCTTGGTGTATGTTAAAGTTGAGCACTTGAGTTGGAAATTTTGTTGAATATAAAATTCTATGCGTGAGTGCCTAAATGGATAGCCATGAAATTGTACACTAAATGAAATATTATTACATGTATTACGAAGAATTAATGTTGACTAATGTGATTTAAAGTGTTGGTAAGTTAACTTCATGCATATGTAATGGTGGACCAAGTGGAAATTGAGTTTGAAGGCAATTATGGAGGCTTGACAAATATGGCAGCTTCTTAACTCTTTAAAGGATGCTGGAATTCATGAAGTTGTTTAATGAATTGTGGTCCTAAAGTTTGCCAAATATGTATGTAAATTGGTAGTGAAGATATATGTTAAGATAGTGGACATGTAAATGAGCATGATTAAGTGATTAAATTGTGGTAATTGAGTTTGACAAATTCTGCACTTTATGGTGTATATTGAAAGTGATTGTAAGCTGCCAAAATGATCAATAATATGTTTTGAAATATATTTAGGTTAGGGTACAAACCAGAATTGGCATGAAAGTGAAGTTTGGTAAGTGTTAAAGGTGATTTTTGATGAGTATAAACAAAATGCAATAGGGCAGTTTGTGTTTTGGGCTTAGAACCTTAAGTGTGTGGCTCCAATTGGTATGAAACCAATTGGAGGTGAAACTAGGCACAAAATGTGCCAACTTTCATGAAGGACGCATGCCAAAATTCTGCTTGTAAAGTAACTTGAAAAATGACCAAATCCGGATTAGTGCAATTAAGGCCTAAAAATTTACCATTTGGGCAGCAGTTAGTGTTTAGGCCATAACTCACTCAAAATAGGTCCAATTGACCTAAACTTTTGACCATGAATAGCTAAGACCCATATCTACAAGTCTTATGAAGACATCAAAATCCAGAAATGACCATAAGCAAGTCAAACAGCTTGCACAAATTCGGGTCCAAAAACTAGCCGAACAAAAATTGATCTGAAATGACCTAAAGTGACCAATTTTGATGCATTTTGACTAGCAATAGTAAAATGACCATAACTTGGTCTACATAACTCAGAATGACCTGAAATTTTGCCCCGCGTGCATTAAGACATAGGTCTACAAGTTTGTAGTTTTGACCGAAACCCGAAAACTGAGGGAACTAGGTCATACGGCCAGGTCAAACCAGTATCCTGGAATCCAACAAATTGTAAGAAAATGCAATATACAAGGAAATGAATTTGGTAACATGTACCAACCCTAAAAGACTATTGAATGTGACAAATTAGTAACATTAAAGCCTAATTTACCTAGAACACTTTTAGGGTCAACATATTAGGTTGACTAAGTAAATAATAGAATTCAGTGAATTAATTATCGAGCATTATCGTTAGAGACAGTTTAAATGAATACTGAAACACTTCAAATTGTGTTTCTCAGTTAGCAAAGACTCAGGGAAAGGGAAGAAAACACTGAGTCAAGGCCAGGAGACAGTTATCAGAGGTTTGTGCACAACAGCTAATTCTTTTGAATTTTTCAATTGAAATGAATTATGACTATTTGTACATTATTATTTTAAATTGTGGAAATGTGTTTGAATGAATATTTATTGCTTGAAAAGCATTGTAAATGGTTTGAAACTGTGAAAAATTGTTTAAATGATATTGATGGATACTTATTGATTGAAAAGCATTGGAAATGATTTGAAACCACAGCTATCATGTATATTGATTGTATTCCTCGCTAGCTTGTCTAGTGGGACGAATTGAATTCCCTCTCTGGCTGAAGTGTTGAGGTGTATGCCTGTTGAGGATGAATAGAATGAGTACTCATATTTTTGCTAGCTAGCTATGTTATTCCTCATTAACCATCGGCTTCTGGGACGAATTGAATACCTCATTAGCCATTGGCTTTTAGGACGAAATGAACTTTGGAACATGATTAAGCTGTGTGTGATTTATTGATATGTATTGTAAGATTGTGAAATGGAGTTTAAATTCTTATTGACATTCACTGTCTTTTGAATTTAACTATGTTTTGATTTCTGAGATTTATTGTGATATTGTAAAATAGAGTTTAAATTCCTTATGACATTTATTGTCTTGAATCTAACTATGGTTTTACGTATCCAATATTTATCTGATTTATGAATTGTGATTTAAAGTTTTATTTGGTAAATGTTGTGCACCAATGAGACATTGTCTCAGTGATAGCTTTTCATTGCTGTTGCAGGTAGTCAGACGGACAGGACAACAGACTAGGCTGCTAGAGCATTCAGCGAGAGAGCATCGGGTATATTGAGTATACTCCATTTTGCATTTTATACTGTAATGTATATTCACTGTATGTATATTTTGTTCTTGGTTTGAGCAGTTGTAAAATAAAATTGTACCTTGAAGTTGTAAAATAAATTATGAGTTATTTTCACTTTTAAAATTTGTACTGTATCTCTTTAATCTCAGTCTTTGAAAAATTATTGTGGAATTGAGTTGAGGAAAATATAGTGTTGTTTAACTGTTGGAGTTGAGATTGAGAAATATATTGAAGTGTTTTTTTTACAGGTTTCCTGAAGAAATGTTTTATCCGAAATACAGATGGCACTCTGCCAAAATTTTTATAGAAATTCCTAATAATTCAAATGTGTTAGTTCTATCACTTCAGTTCAAAAAGTTTTTAACACCTGTAAATAGTGCTCACCACTGTAAAAAAAGAAGTAAGAAAAGTTTTAAAATCCCTTGTAGTGTATTTAATGGGCTATCAGTAGACGAAGTTGGTAATTCATTAGGTATACTACGGGATCATGTTATGTTTTACAGAGGGGTAGGGTGTGACATTAGTAAATTGTTAAGATAAGTTTTAAAACCACAGTGTCATGACCATATATTTGAACACCTCACTAGAATGACTAGTGGGGGTAATCAGTTTCGAATTTTGATTCCTTCTCTAGCCGAAGTGTTGAGATGTGTGCCAGTAGAAAAAGAAATTGAATGGATATCCATATATTTGAGCTGGCTAGCCTTGTGATGTGACTTCTCCTTAGCCTCTGGCTATTGAGATTATATTTGTTTTGAATGGCATGATATAACTGTGGGTTTTATGAAATTAGTTTTGATACTTCGAAATGAAATTGTTTGGATTAAAATCTCATAATTCATGTTTATATTTAATTCTAATGTTCAGTCCAATTTTTGAATAAATATGATTTAAATTCTGCATAAAGATTATTTTAGTATGTTGCGCACCACTGAGTCCTAATACTCAGCGATGGTTGTTATTGCTATCGTAGATTTAAAGACTAGAGGAGTAGCAGATTGAGCTGCTGAGGACTGAGGAGCTACTTGCTTTGAAGTTATCTGGTATATTTTATACCCTGACTGTAAAAAGTTATTTTGATGTATGTAATGTATGTAAAGGTATGGACATGTAAAATTGGTCTTGAGCAGTATGTATAAAGTTTGTAATAAATTTTAGTTGGAATTTCTTTTAATATAAATTTTCGTAATGATGTATATAAATTGTTTTATCTTTAATGAAATATGAATGGATGTATTTTGTTTTAAATTGAATGAAATTAATTAATGGTATTTTGATGATTGTTGAGTATTGGAAATTGTGGATTTGAATTTTTCGACATTGATAAATGTTGTTAAAATTGATTGGGATGATTGTGAATTTGAAGATGTTGTTGAGACAAATTATTAGAAGTGCTTTTTACAGGAATTTGAGGAACTGTTTTCTCAAAATACAGACGGCACTCTGCCGAAATTTTTTTTAAAATTTGCGAAAAAATTAAATGGGCTAAAAATTTTAACTAGTTTTCAACTTTAATTAAATGTTTTAATACCTATTAAAAAAATGCTCACTACTTATAAAAAGTAAGAAAATTGTTTTAAAATCCCTTATAAGGTACTTAATGAGTTATCGGTAGGTGAAGTTCGGTAGTTCATTAGTTATTCTACGGGATAATGTTATGCCTCATAGAGGGATAAGGTGTGACATAATAAAACAAGATAGGGTGCTCTGACACCGAATGTGGCACTTTTTGCTCCGCTATACAGTAGACGGGCAAGGGGCTTCACATTTAGTGGTATCACAACATAGGTTTAGGCGGTCCTAGACCTAGATAATTAGAAATAGATTGATTGCATCACATATATAGGCCTTTAAATAGAGTTGAGGTGACAGTAATGCAGATATGTTCTTTGTCTATTTTATAGGATCGATGGCATCTGATCCTTCAGAGAACAGACCTCCAAGATCAATAGAGGAGGAGTTTGAGAGTCACGCACCCGCACCTGCTCTTAGTAGGGAGCAAAGCAGTAGAGCCGAGTCATCCCGGGGTACTACAAGGAGAGCACAGCAGGCCTTCCTGGAACAAATGACTCAGGTACTCTGTCAGGTCACCGGAGCTATGCCTCAGCCATAGCCTCCTCCACCTCCACAGCCACAGCCACCACCACCACCACCTGTACAGCCACCACCGCCCCCACAGCCATAACCTGTACAAAGATCCTCACTAGAGAGACTACGGAAGTGTGGGGAAGTTGACTCAGGGGTAAGAGGGATGATGATCTAGCCACAGCAGAGTATTGGCTGGAGAGGACAGAGAGGTATTACAGCAGTTGCATTGCACACCAGAGTAGTAGTTGGAGTGTGCTTTGTCACTGCTACAGGAGGATGCATATAGATGGTGGGTGATAGTATCTAAAGTCGTACAACCTGCACAGATTACCTAGGAGTTCTTTCTGGTCCAATTTAGAAAGAAATACAGCAGTCATGTGTACTTGGAGGCTAGAAGAAGAGAATTCCTAGCACTGAAATAGAGGCAGCTATAGTCTCCGAATATGAGCGAGAATTCGTGAGACTTAGTGGATATGCATTGGAGTTGATGCCCACAGAAACTGGTAAGTGCAGAAGGTTTGAAAATAGACTGAATGACAACATCAGGTTGATAGTGACATCTCACCACTTCACTGATTTCTCTCTGTTGGTAGCATCAGCCCTTGATGTGGAGAGAGTTAGAAATGAAAAACAATCCAAAAAGGATAGGCAACGCAAGAGGGTTTCTGGATCTGGTCAGTCTGGTTCAGCAGACATAGGTAGTAAGAGGCCCAAGGAGTTTCAGGGTCCGACTCAGGGTCATGGCAAGAAGCAAAAGTCTAGGTTTACTCCAAGGAGAGGAGGAGGATAGTTTGGTGCATCAGTGGATAGTTCACCTGGTGCAGCTACACGGGGATCAGCCCTACCACCTGCTTATGTACATTATGGCCGACCCCACGGAGGAGAGTGCAAATTGTTGACTGGTGGATGTTTCAGATGTGGGTTTACAGATCACTTCCTGAAGGATTGTCCACAGAGGAACACTAGTGCTCCCACTGCTCCACCCTAGATGGAGAGGTCTGCCCAAGCAGCACAGAGGGGTAAGAGACCTGTGAGGCCTGATACAGCTGGTACATCACAGAGGCCTACTGCAGAGACAGTGCAAAGGTAGGAGACTAGAGTAGCACCTCGTGCTTATGATATGAGAGCTTAAGATGAGCCAAAACCAACTGATGTCATTAGAGGTACATTTTCTTTTTTTGACCTGCTAGTATGTGCATTGATTGATCCAGGTTCCATACATTCATATGTGTGTATCACACTGCCAGTTGATAGAGGGGTATAAGTAGAGGAGTTAGAGGAGGACATACAAGTCACAAACCCTTTAGGCTATAGTGTCATGGTAAAAAAGGTCTACAAGGGTTGTCTTCTGAGGATACAGGGTTATGAGTTTCTAGCTGACTTGACTGAGCTACCATTCCATGAGTTCGATGTGATATTGGGTATGGATTGGTTATCACGTCATCTGGCGATGGTAGATTTTCGGCTAAAGAGGATGTCACTACAAACAGTAGAAGGGGATGAGATTATAGTTGGGGGTGGAGGAACGAGTAGTCTTTCTACTATTATATCAGCCACAGCAGCCAAAAGAATGATAAGAAAGGGCTATGAGGCTTCTTAGCACATGTGGTTGACACTAGGAAAACTAGCCCGAGCATATAGGAGATCCCCACAGTATGTGAATTTTCGAATGTGTTTCCGGAAGAGTTGCCAGGTTTGCCACCTGATAGAGAAGTGGAGTTTGCTACAGAGGTTATGCCGGGTACTACACCGATGTCCATTGCTCCATATAGGATGGCACCTACTGAACTGAGAGAGTTGAAAACTTAGTTATAGGAGCTGCTAGACAAGGGTTTCATACGCCCTAGTGTGTCACCCTGGGGAGCACCAATGCTATTTTTGAAGAAGAAGGATGGTACCCTTCGGCTATGTATAGACTATCGGCAACTGAATAAGGTAACTGTGAAAAATAAATACCCTTTACCTAGGGTAGATGACCTGTTTGATCAGTTGAGGGGGGCTGGAGTATTCTCCAAGATAGATCTCAGATCCCACTATCACCAATTGAGAGTGAAGGAGACAGATGTTCCAAAAACTGCTTTCAGGACCCGGTATGAACACTATGAGTTCTAGTGATGCCATTTAGGCTGATAAATGCACCAGCAGCTTTTATGGACCTAATGAAACGCATCTTTCATCCCTACTTGGATCGATTTGTCGTGGTCTTTATAGATGATATCTTGGTGTATTCTAAGAATCGAGAGGAGCATGATGAACACCTAAGAGTAGTACTACAGACACTGCGGGAAAAGCAATTGTATGCCAAGTTATCCAAGTGTGACTTCTACTTAGATGAGATATCCTTCCTTGGACACATTGTGTCAACAGATGGGATCAGGGTGGATCCAAAGAAGATTGAAGCAATAGTTGAATGGAAGCCTCCCAGAAATGTAACAGAGGTCAGAAGCTTTTTGGGGTTAGTAGGATACTACAGGAGATTTGTGAAGAGATTTTCCCTTATAGTAGCCTTACTAACTAAGTTACTGCATAAGAATGCAAAGTTTGACTGGAATGATAAATGTAAAACCAGCTTTGAGAAGCTGAAGGCTATACTTACAAAAGCTCCAATGTTGATACAGCTAAAATTAGAGAAAGCCTATGTGATCTATAGTGATGCCTCTCACAATGAGCTTGGGTGTGTTCTAATGCAGGAAGGGAAAGTAATTGCCTATGCTTTCAGACTGCTAATGCCATGTAACACCCCTATTTGCATAACCTCGTATATTTCACTGTTTCGGTGATCGATGTTGGTCTGGATAATTAAGGGGATTAGAACCACATCTAAGATAACTAGATAAGCCTTGAAAACAAATAATTAGTAATTGTCAAATAGTTAAGTATAAATAAGAAAAATAGAACACAAGAAGTTAAAATGAGTCGGGAGTCACAGCGATGGGTGACCTTCTCGGGAAGGACTGCGAGGTCAGTATAAACTCAAATTTTGAACCATAAAATGTGACACTGCGGTCCTTAAGACTATTGTGAACACAATGAAAAAGAGAAAATCACAAAAAAAGAATTGTTAAGTGGGTTAAATAATTCGGTCAGGGATCTTTAAAAATATTGAATTACTTGCAAATCAGATCGAACCGGCGAGGGGCAATTTGGTCAATTTACCTCTAGAGCTGACTCCTGACCTAACTGTCAAATAAAATCAAAACAAAGAAAATTTTGGGATCAAGAATTAAATTAAAGAACTAAAAAAAAAGGGAAAAAGAAAAAGTAAAAAGAAAAAGTTAAAAAAGTGAAAAAGTTTATTACATCATGCATGACATCATGCATGATGCAATAAACTTAATAATTAAAAATTTGAAAGTATTGGATAATTGTGAATTAAATTAGATCAAAAACACATAAAAGAAAAGAAAAAAAATATATTGTTGTCTTCATCCCTAACCATAAGCCGGCTCTCTCTCTCAAAGTCCCCTCACTAGTCCTCCATGAAAGCTCATTTTTGAGCTTGAAAAAAACCACAAATTCAGCCATAGAAGTGTAACCTAATTAGTTAAACCTTGTTAACCTCACTTGAGAAGAAGATGGATCAAGAAAAAAAAGAAGAAAAGAAGAGGAAAATTGAAGATTAAACATCAAAGTGAGGTTAGTTCTTTTAATTGAAATTTTAGTTTAATACATGTGTTCTTAGTTTAAGTAACCTAGAAATTAACTTACAATCAAAACAAAATAATTGTTGGGGGAATAAAGGGAAATTTGGCCAACCTATGTGTGGTTATGATTTGCATGAGTTTGATTGAATTAAAGGTGAACATGAGCTTGAATGAGTTGAGTGATTATGTTTATATGCTTTGATTTAGTAAAATATAACAATTTATGAGTTAGGGTGTTGGACCTAGGGTTTAGGAGATAAAATTTTGAGAATTGGTCAAATGGTGTGTTTGATCTTGTTTGAGCTGAAAAATGGTCATGTATAACCAATTGAGGTGTGTATGAAGTGTTGGAACTAAGTTTAAATTTGGATTGGTTACGGTCATTCTACAGGCAGCATGACCTAGGTCCCTTTCAGGGACCAAAACTTAAAATTTATCAACCCAATTGGTGTGAGGCTAATTGGAAATGAAACTAGACACAAAATGGCACATTTTTCATTTGGGAATCATGCCCAGAAAGTGACCATAACTTAGTGGACAATTAGGCCAAATTTGGAATTGGGCACACTATCCTATACAAAAATGACTAAATGAACAGTGTTTGTTCATTTGGCCATAACTTGGGCTAGGCAGCTCCAAATGAGCTGATTTTTGTGGAATTAGAAAGGTATGACATAGTACTACAACTTTCATGAAGAACACAAACCCAAATTATGCCCTTAAACAAGTCATTTAGCCACCCAAATTTAGTGACCTAAAACTGCCACAACTAAATTAGGTGCCCAGAAAATCTGTGTTAGACCAATCCGGCCAGCCATGTTCAAATGGATATAACTTGGGCTACAAAAGTCCAAATGGAGTGATTCAAATAGGGAAATAAAGTTAAGACAATAAGGAACAACTTTTATGAAGAAAACTTAGCCAAATTCTAATAGCAACATGACCAATGGAACAATACAATACAGGATACCAAAACTGAAAATTTGAAATTTGTGCCTAAATAACTTAAGATTTAAGAAAAGAATCAAAACCAACAAATTAGGTAACCAAGATGTGGTATGTGGGTGAAATTAGAATTCCCATACCTATTAAGCATTAGAACATCAACAAATTGACTTGAATAGTATCATGAATAGTAATCCCGAAATATAAATTTTAAAGAATGTCAAGTTTAACATATTAAAGGTAGGTATAAGTAGATTTGAATTCATTTTTTTGCATTTATGATAAATTATGATGCTAAAACACTGTGAAATTGTGTGTTTTAGTTGAAAAGAATAACGGAAAAGAACCTGAAGCATCGAGTCAAGGCCAAGAGGTGACTCGTATAAGGTTTGTACACAACATCAATATTCTTTAAAATTCATTTACAAAGTGCATGAAATGAATTACTTATATTGCAAAATGTGTATTATGCTTTTAACTTAAATTATTGAAATTTTACTTGTATGTGTTTGAAATGGCAATAAATGTTTAGTAAATTGTTAAGATAGTTTTGAAACCACAGTATCATGACCATATATTTGAATACCTCACTAGCATGACTAGTAGGAAGAAATAGTTTTGAATTTTGATTCCTTCTCTGGCTGAAGTGTTGAGGTGTGTGCCAGTAGAAGAAGAAATTGAATGGGTACCCATATATTTGAGCTAGCTAGCCTTGTGATGTGATTTCTCATAAGCCTCTGGCTATTGAGATGATTATTGTTTCGAATGGCATGATATAACTGTGTGTTTCTATGAAATTTGTTTTGAGACTTCCTAAAACAAATTGTTTGGACTAAAAGTTTGTAAATCATGTCTTGCATTTGTTTCTCATATTTCGTTCAATATTTGAATAAATGTGTTTTGAATTATGCATAAATGTATTTTAGTATGCTGTGCACCACTGAGTCATAGTACTCAGCGATGGCTGTTATTGCTGCCGCAGATATAGAGACTAGAGGAGCAGCAGAGTGAGCTCCTGAGGATCTTGAAGCCACCTTTCCCTGAAGTTTTGTTGGGTATAAATTTATTCCCTAAATGTAATGTTTATATTTGTGTATGTAACTGTATGTATATGTAAAAAGTGGTCATGAGAAGTTGTATAGAGTTTGTAATAATATTATTTTGGATTTGCTTATGTAAAGTTTGGTTGATGAATATAAATTAATTTTGCTTTAATGAAATTATTTAGTATTGTTTTTTATGATATTTGAATTGAGAATTATGTTGGAATTTTGGAGTTTCGGAAAAATTGATGTTGAGTTTGTTGTGGTAGTGATGGATTTTTATGAAAAAGAATTATTGAAAGTGTTTTTACAGGTTTTTGAAGAACTATTTTCTCCAAATATAGACAGCACTCTGCCAAAATTTTTCCAAAAATTATGAAAAAAATAAAAATTGTCAAAAATTTGAACTAGTTTTTTAACTTCTTTTAAAAATAAGAAAATGCTCACCACTTCTAAAAAGTAAGAAAATGGTTTTAAAATCTCTTGTAGGGTACTTAATGAGTTATCGGTAGGTGAAGTTCGGTTGTTCATTAGGCATTCTACGGGATCATGTTATGCCTTACAGAGGGGTGAGGTGTGACATGTTTTAGTGGTATCAGAGCAAACTTTTGAAGTATGTTTTAACTTGTGAATTTGTGTCTTTTCTTTGCTAAGTACAACTGCTCAATGTCCTTATTTGTTACATATAGTGCATTACATCATAAATATAAACTAACGGAGGAAAATCTCCTTGTGTTATTTGTTCAGGAGATATCCTACTCCAGACTGTTATGAAAGAAGGGGATCGCTCAGTTGAGCAATCTGTTAAAGCTGAGGCACAAGGGGAAGCCTCAGCTCTACAAAATGTCAATGGGTCAGTGGCGCCAGCCCCACAAATGCCGCAATTTCCTGCACAGTTTGCACAGTAGATGGCGGCAATGTTTCAACAAATGGCTAGGGGTATGCTTACTTAAGCTCCACCCCAAACTTTTGTGGTATAATCTCAAGCTCCAGTCAGACAGTATGACAAGCTGTTGAAGTATAGGGCGACATAATTTAAGGGTACAGTAGATCCTTTAGAGGCAGAGCAGTGGCTAGAGAGGATGGACCAAGTGTTCAAGAAGCTGCACTGCCATGATGAACTAAAATTCGAGTACTCAGTATTGCTACTGCAAAGGAATGCGTATGATTGGTGGAAGACCATCCCCCAAAGCTTGGCAGAACCACTAGTACTGACCTGGGATGACTTCATCAGAGTGTTCAGACAGAAATATAACCCAAACGCATATGTGGATCAGAAACTACAAGAATTTCTGAGTTTAAAGCAAGGTAATAGAACAGTGGCAGAATATGAAAGGGAGTTCTCCTGCTTAAGCCACTATGCTGGGAGTCTCTTTTCTACTAGCAAGGAAATGTGCGAGAGATTTAAGATGGGTTTGAAGCCCAGCCTACGGATGAAAGTAGTGGGATTCAGACACAGTAATTTCTCAGAGCTCATTTCTCAAGCACTTGAGTTGGAAAGAATTGAATCAAAAGTGAACCCAGCAAAAGAAAAATCAGAGAAAGTTGAAAAATTAGAGAAAGATAAGGGGGAAAAGTCAGTAGAGCAAAGTCCTAGTGGTACCTCTGGAAAGAAGAAGAAATTTAGGGGACCTAGCAGAGGTCGAGGTGGAAGGTTTGGAAAGGGCATATTCTCTAGACAGAGACCCCCTAGGTCTGGTCAGCAGTCGAGCAGGGGTTCACAACCTCCCTGCCCCTATTAGACTTGTGGCAAGATTCATGGGGGAGAATGCTATTAGGCAACAAGAGCCTGTTTTAACTATGGAGGCAAGGGCCATCTTGCTAATGAAGGAACGGAAGCATGAAAAACACAAGATTATACCATTGAATTCAAAAATTTTCACCTAGGGTCACATGCACCATGCAAGATTTATTTTTATCTATTTGATTTCAATGATAAACAACATATTAAAACTCTTTTAATATGTTTTTGGATCTGTATTTGCCATTTAAGATTTTAAAATTAATCAGATTAATTTTAGAACCCTAGATTAAATCAAGAACGATTACACTAACCTCTTGATGTCTTTGCGGCGTGTCTGCGCCTTTGAGATTCGTCTTGAGGACACGGATGTTGTCCCTCTAGCTTGTCCACACCAAGAACACCTATGGCAGCCCTTGAACAGCTTCTAAAGCCTTTTCTATTAATTAGAAATTCAAGTTCTGCCTTTTATGAGATTAAAGATGTAAACAGGACACTAGAAACAATTTCTAGTGTTCTTAATTCAAGAGATTGATGGCTAATCTCTTTGAATTGATGAGAGATGAAGAGAAATAGCTGGAGAGGCTCAAAGTGGCGTGACAATTGAGAGGAGAGGCTGCTGGTTATGTTTTCTTTTCATAACCACACTTAAATAGCTAGGTTAACACATTAAACCCTAGCCACATGTCACCTTTTGATTAGCTCTAGGTTTAAGTGACCCAATCACATTGTGCCAAGTGTCAAACCTATATTTAATCTTGATTTTAATCATCTTACATGATTAAAAATATTTGGCAAGCTTATGTGTTATGCCATGTGTCACCATCTCATGGTGCCACGTGTCACACTGCAAAATGACCAAAATGCCCCTGTGTCTTAATTTTGAGTTCTTAACCCAAAATAATTATTTTCTTCTTCTAATTAATTTATATCAAATATAAATTAATTAATTAATCTCTATTAATTAATTTCTCATTAATTAAATACATATTTAAACACTTTAAATATAAATTTAACTTATATTATACATCCAATAATCTAGATTTGGTTTCAAGTCATGCTAGGGACTTTGCAATCTAATTGCAAATCAAACCTATTTAATTAATCAATTAAACTCTTTAATTAATTAATTAAATCATATTTAAATAGGTGATAACTTGTGTATGTGTGTGACTTACTAGGCTCATCACTAATTGGCAATGAGACATGATATCAACTCTTAATATCATTAGAACTCTTTCTTACCATAAATGATTTCTCTAAATCATTTTATGAACCTCATAGACCATGGTTAACACCTAGCATAGCATGCCATGGCCACCCAATTAGTAATAAGATTTACCTTAAATGAACCTATAATCATATGTTACCATGCACTAGAATCTCTCTGTTACAAAATCCCAACTCAATCTGGAGTCATGGTTTATGTCAAACTCCATTTGCTATGAATATTATGTTCTCTTTTAATTCCAGTTCTTGATTAAAAGATTTTTCTCATCGAAACTCTTTTACGAATAAATCTATCTGTCTGGCAGAACTTGAAACATCAAGAACAATTAAATGAACATAGGATTTTATCTCTATTTACTTAGAGGAACAGATTCCATCTTGATCAACACCTACCTCCATATATAACTAGTAGGAGCCAACACCTGCCCATATACCCATACACAGTACAAGTATGAAAGCAGTATCAAACTCAAACTACCTATATACAAGATAACTGTGCTATCTCAGGTCTAAAGATTATATGCACTGATATGATTTATGACAAAACATTGACAAGAGTAAACTCCATGTGCTTGTCATAAGTGTCACTGGTTCGGCCTACTTATCATTTATAAGTGCCTATCAAGTTTGTTATATGGCATGAGACTCACCATTCCATCTTATTTATATCTCATATAAATAACTTGGGAACAAACATGAATACAATCTTTCTGGATAAGTCATGTCCTTATTATGAAGTATCCTCGATTGTGAACCTATTTATGATACTTTGTGCTAGAAATATTGTCACTCATATTCTTAACAACTTAAGAATAATATTTCTAATAAAATATCAATGGACCTTTTCTATTACACATAAATATATTATGTAAACGGAAAAGTGGAAATGCCTTTTATTATTAAAAATATGTACAAGATACATACTAAATGATATGCTCTAGGGCATACTACTAACAGCTAAAGACTGCACCAATGCCCCTAGATTTGGTCCAGCTCCTACTATTGCAGAAGGATATATTCAGAGTCCTATTCCCAGAGGTTCACAACTGGTTGGCAGAGGTAGAGGCAATGCTTCTAGCAGTCAGGGTATTGTTGGTCAATCAGCACAAGGAAGTGCTTCAGCCAGGGTTTATACGATGAGACAGCGAGAAGAGGCTGAGACTTCCAATATTGTAGCCGGTACATTCTCTATCTCTGATCAAGATGTATTTATACTATTTGATCCGAGTTCAACCCACTCGTATGTTAGTGCTAGCATATTCAGTTCACTTGTTGTTCCGTGTGTTAAAATGGGTTTTGAAGTGCTAGTAACTAGTCCGTTAGGATAAGAGGTTCGGGTCAACAAAATCCATAGAGACTGTCCTTTGGTGATCCAAGGACATGTTTTTCTGTCAGATCTGATTGAAATGCCCTTCAGAGATTATGATATTATCTTGGACATGGATTGGTTAGCCAGGCATCACGCCATGATTAACTGTACACTGAAGATAGTCACTTTTGGTCTCCCTTTGTACGGTGATGTGGTAATACATGGGGAGAGGCATTTTCTACCATCAAACATCATTTCGGCTGCACTAGCTAGAAGGATGATTAGAAAGAGTTGTGAAGCATACTTGGCACATGTGATAGTCACCTAAGTAGGGAGTCCAACACTGAGGGACATCCTTACAGTATGTTACTTTCCTGATGTGTTTCTTGATGAATTGCTAGGATTACCTCCAGAAAGAGAGGTGTAGTTTGAAATATATGTTATGCCTGGTGTGGACCCAATCTCCATAACACCATACAGAATGGCACCAGCAGAATTGAAAGAGTTGAAAGTACAGTTGCAAGAGCTACTTGACAAAGGCTTTATTCGCCTTAATGTGTCACCTTAGGGAGCGCCAGTGTTGTTTGTTAAGAAGAAAGATGGCACACTCCGCTTATGTATTGACTATCAGCAATTAAATAAGGTGACAATAAAGAATAGATATCCATTGCCCCGCATTGATGATTTGTTTGATCAGTTGAGGGGTGCAGCTGTGTTCTCCAAGATTGACCTAAGATCGGGTTATTATCAGCTAAAAGTACAAGAGCAGAGTATTCCTAAAACTACCTTTAGAACTCGTTATGGCCATTATGAGTTCTTGGTCATGCCATTCAGGTTAACTAATGCTCCAGCTACTTTTATGGATCTGATAAATACTATCTTCAGACCATACCTCGACCAGTTTATTGTGGTATTCATAGATGATTTATTGGTTTATTCGATTAGTGCAGAAGAGCATAATAGACATCTGCGGGTCATACTGCAGACTTTGAGAGAGAAACAGTTATACGCCAAATTGTCAAAGTGTGAATTTTGGCTTAAGGAAATATCCTTCTTGGGGCACATAGTTTTAGCAAAGGGAATTAAGGTAGATCCAAGTAAGATAGAAGCTGTTCTTAATTAGAGACCACCCAGAAATATCACGGAGATTCATAGTTTTCTGGGTTTAGCTGGATACTACCGTCGATTTGTGAAAGGGTTCTCCATGTTGGCATCTCCATTGACTAAGCTACTTCGAAAAGATGTGAAATTTTAGTAGACGGATAAATGCCAACAGAATTTTGATGAATTGAAGAGGTGTTTAACTGAGGCTCCAGTCCTGACTTTAACTACCCCAGGTAAAGAATACACAGTATATAGTGACGCTTCTCATAGTGGGCTAGGTTGTGTACTGATGCAAGATCGGAATGTCATTGCCTATGCATCACACCAGCTGAAACCGCTTGAGAGGAATTATCCGACACATGACTTAGAGCTTGCAGTTATTGTGTTTGCTGGAGACACTATTTATATGGGGAGAAGTGCTACATCTACACAGATCATAAGAGTTTGAAGTATTTGGGCACCCAGAAGGAGTTGAATTTGAGACAGAGGAGATGGTTAGAGTTGATAAAATACTATGATTTTCTGATCGACTATCAACCAGGGAAAGCTAATGTGGTGGCTGACGCCTTAAGTCTCAAGACTATGGCAAGTCTATGGGTTACTCCTTTATCTATGGTACATGAGTTGAGATCATTATATGCCAGCTTAGAGATTAATAATGAGGGGCAGACAGCAGTTGCATGGCATGTACAGCCAGTGTTGAGTGATCAGATCAGAATGGCGGCTCAGAATGATCAGAAGAATCAGAAGCTATTGGAAGAAGTCAGACAGGGCAAGAAATCAAAATTCTCAATAAGAGATGATGGTCTACTGCTTCACCAGGGTAGAATGTGCGTTCCTAATGATGTTGACTTGAGACGGATCATTTTGAAGGAAGCACATGAGTCTCCTTTTTCTATGCACCCTGGAGGCACAAAAATGTATAAAGGGATGAAAGAGCACTATTGGTGGATGGGTATGAAAAGAAATGTAGCAGAATTTGTTTCCAAATGCCTAACTTATCAGCTGGTTTGTTACATCCAGTACTAGTACCAGAATGGAAATGGGAGAGAATAACAATGGATTTTGTGATGGGACTTCCAAGGACACAGAAGAGTCATGATGCAGTTTGGGTCATTGTTGACAGACTAACCAAGTTTGCTCATTTTCTGCCAGTTCGGATGGACTACAGTTTAGAAAGATTGGCCAAGTTGTACATTGATGAGATAGTAAGACTACATGGAGTGCCATTATCCATCGTATCTGACAGAGATCCTAGGTTCACTTCTAGATTCTGGGGTAGTTTTCAGAGAGCCCTAGGAACTAGATTAAACTTCAGTACGGCATTCCACCCATAGACAGATGGCCAGTCTTAAAGGGTAATTCAGATCTTGGAGGACATGTTACGGGCTTGTGTGATTGAATTTGAGGGCAATTGGGATACACACTTGCCTTTGATTGAGTTTGCTTACAACAACAGCTACCAATCAAGCATTGGGATGCCGCCATATGAAGCTTTGTATAGTAGAAAATGTAGAACCTCGTTGTATTGGGATGAAGTAGGTAAAAGGAAGATGATTGGGCCAGAAATCGTTTAGCAAACTAAAGAGAAAATCAGATTGATAAGAGATCGACTTAAGACTGCATCAGACCGTCAGAAGTCCTATATTGATCTGAAGAGAAGAGATATTGAATATGCCATGGGTGAGAAAGTATTCCTCAAGGTTTCCCCTTGGAAAAGAATTACAAGATTCGGCAGAAAGGGGAAACTGAGTCCTCGTTTCATTGGGCCATATGAGGTTCTGGAAAGAGTGGGTCCTTTGGCATATCGTTTGGCACTAACTCCAGAGTTAGAAAAGATGCATAATATCTTCCATGTGTCTATGTTGAGAAGGTATCGATCAGACCCATCTTATGTACTACCAATCGAAGAAATTGAAGTAAATCCAGACCTCACATATGAGGAAGAACCCATAGAGATTCTGGCTTATGAGGTGAAGCAGCTACGGAACAAGCAGATACCATTAGTGAAAGTGCTGTGAAACAATCATTCGGGCCAAGAAGCTACTTGGGAACGAGAGGAGGACATAAGGAGATAGCACCCACAGCTGTTTAGAGACTGATACCAGGTAAAATTTTGAGACGAAATTTATTTTAAGGGGAGAAGAATTGTAACACCCCTATTTGTATAGCCTAGTATATTTTACAGTTCCGGTGACCGGTGTCAGTCTGGATAATTAAGGGGATTAGAACCACATCTAAGACAACTAGATAAGCCCTGAAAACAAATAATTAGTAATTGTCAAAATAGTTAAGTATAAATAAGAAAAATAGAACACAATAAGTGAAATGAGCCGGGAGTCACAGCGATGGGTAACCTTCTCGGGAAGGACTACGAGGTCAGTCTAAACTCAAATTTCAAATAGTAAAATGAGAAGCCGCGGTCCTTAAGACTATTGTGAACATAGTGGAAAAGAGAAAATTACAAAAAAAGAATTGTTAAGTAGGTCAAATAATTAGGTCAGGGATCCAGAAGAAATATTGAATTACTTGCAAATTAGATCAAACCGATGAGGGGCAATTTGGTCAATTTACCCTTAGAGCTGACTCCTGACCTAACTGTCAAATAAAATAGGAGAAAAGAAAATTTTAGGATCAAGAATTAAATTAAAGAACTAAGAAAAAAAGGGAAAAGGAAAAAGGAAAAAGAAAAAGTTGAAAAAGTGAAAAAGTTCATTACATCATGCATGACATCATGCATGATGTAATAAACTTAATAATTAAAAATTTGAAAGTATTGGATAATTGTGAATTAAATTAGATTAAAAACACATAAAAAAGAAAAAAATATATATTGTTGTCTTCATCCCTAACCCCAAGCCGGCTCTCTCTCTCTCTCAAAGTCCCCTCACTAGTCCTCAATGAAAGCTCATTTTTTAGCTTGAAAAAAACTACAAATTCAGCCATATAAGTATAGCCTCCTTAGTTAAACCTTGTTAACTTCACTTGAGAAAAAGATAGATCAAGAAAAAAAAAAAGAAGAAAAGAAGAGGAAAATTGAAGATTGAACATCAAAGTGAGGTTAGTTCTTTTAATTGAAATTTTAGTTTAATACACGTGTTCTTAGTTTAAGTAACCTAGAAATTAACTTACAATCAAAACAAAACAATTGTTGGGGGACCAAAGGGAAATTAAGCCAGCCTATGTGGGGGTATGATTTGCATGAGTTTTGTAACACCCTCCCTGTAGCAACTCCGAACATTCTACTGTTCCGGTGACCAGTTTCGGTCCGGACAGCTAGAACGTCCGGAAAAATATTTAAACTAAAGTGAGGAACCAAAATTAACTCAAATATTAATAAGAAAAATTTAGGAAAAATTTAAAAAATAAAATACAACCAAGTTAAATGAGCCGGTGCCCTAGCGATGGGTAACCTAGTGAGAAGTTGCGGTTCTCGCAACTAGGAGCCCTAGACCCGGGGGAAAAATTATAAAATAATTTTTGGAACTCCAGAGAAGGGTTATTGAGGTTCTTATGGCATTAGAATGCCAAGAAAATACTTAGAAAAATTTTTCAATCGGTACAGACAATTTTGGCTCATTAAGCCAAACGGAGGGCATTTTGGTCATTTCGCCTTTAGAGGTGATTTTTGGCCGACTTGTCCAGTTAAGTAAATAATTATTATGACATAAAATGTGAATAAATAATACTAAAAATTGAATTGAAAATGAGTAGAAAAGAAAAGAAAAAAATGAATTAAATGGGAATTTATGACATCACATGATGTCATTAGTGTGCCTTCACCCAACCCAATGTTGACACATGGCATAAACTAACTTAAAAGAGGTCAAATGGGCTGGAAAATGGAGAAAATCAGACTTCTCTTTCTTTTTTCTTCCTCTTGCCGTGAACCATTTCACCATAACCACCATTAACAAACTTCTAAACCTCCATTTCCCTAGCTTTCTTCCACTAAAAACCCTAATTACCAACACAAAAATTCATTCTATCATCTTGGTGATTCTTGTGGGAGCAAAAAGAAAAGGAAACCAAGACTTTGAGCAAGTGGGAAATTCACTCCTAAGAGGTTAGTGACCTAAACCTTGAATTTCACTTTAATTTCATGTTTAAGAACTATAAATATGTGTAAATGACAAAGAAATTTGATGAAACACCATTGGTATGCTAACCCTAAATTTTGGCAGCCATGGTTAGGGTAATATGGTGATAATTTTTGGGGAGTTAACATGCTAGTATGGCTGCCCTTAATGTGTATCTTATAAGTGAATTGATAAATGCAATGATAATGCATGGTTTTGAAATGTTGAGTTAGGGTTTGGGTTGAAGAATGAGACTTTGATCTTGTGATGATGGGAGTAGGTTTTAATGGTCAATTAGTGACCATTTGGTTTGGTTTGAATAAAAAATGAAGTGAATTGGGTTGTGGGATTTGAGGTTGGTGTGGCTGCCTTATGTGACCTGCAGGTTTGGATGTGAGTCCAGCCTATTTGGACTGCCATAACTTAAATTATAGAGGTTCAATTGGTGTTTGGCCAATTGGACATGAACCTAGACACAAAATGGCACAACGTTGGTGAAGAAACCATGCCCATAAAACCAAACCAAGTGGACCAAAAACTTGCTCAAATCCGAGTGACCTGTAGGCTGTTTCTGTAGAATGACCAAATGAATAGTGATTGTTCATTTGGCCATAACTCAATGTAGAAAGGTCCAATTGACCTGAAAGTTTACCAGAAATAAGCTGAGATATAGACCAACAACTTTCATGAAGAAACCTACCACAAATTATGACTAGAACCTATCCAACAATTGAGTTGCAGTCACTATTCACTGCACTGTAGATATGGTAAGCCCTGAAAATTTTCTATCCGGCCAGTTGTGGTTTTTGGACAATAACTTGAGCTACAAAACTCAGAATGGAGTGATTCAAAAAAGGAAATTCAACTAGACAAAATAATAAACAACTTTCATGTTGATCATTTTTCCAAATTCCTATTGCAACAATAACTAGTAGAATAGTAAACCAAAGCTTGAAAACTAAAAATTCTGTCCAATTCACATTAAGCTTAGAGATGGTATTGGCAATAAATACCAACAAGTTTAAAATGCAAAATGTGGTATGTTGATGATATTTAAACTAATTTACCTATTTCCAATGCAAAAGTTAACATTTTGGTTGACCAATGAAATGAATAGTAATCATAAAAATTCAATTTCAAAGAATTACATAAATAAAAAGTGTTAAATGCCCTAGTAGGCCTAATGTGATTGGTTTGGCTAGGTTGGCATGCCAATAGGGTTCTGTTAGCAGTACTGCATATGGCTTCATGCCATTCTTTATTTCATGGCTTCCCATGCCATTCTGTGACATAATAGCCTTTGGCTATGATATTGAGTTGTTATACTCGGGTTTAATCCCCGATAATTATCACAGCTTATTAGCTGTTCTGTTGCACACCGAGAGACACAATGTGACCGATGGTGTGATGGTCCGAGGTACTTAGTACCCAGTACCAGTTTACTCGTTTATCTAGTCCAGTCAACTAGTATAGGTTACTCGGGCAGTATTAATAAATCTTACAAAACTTCAATTGAATAATATTGCAATAAACATTTGAGACTTAATTCACCCAAAAATGTAAACATACATTTTGTACACATGTTTTTATTTTATTTTATTTTATTTTATATTGTCACCACTAAGAAGAATTGCTTAGCGCATCGCTTTTGCTATGCGCAAGTACTGGAGACATAGCTGGGGAGTCCAGCAGGCCTCATACAGGGTGAGCCTTCATATCTGCACTCAGAGTTCAGAGTCACCTCACATTGCAGTGCATTTGGTAGGACATTAGGCCATTTTGATATTTTGATATTTTGATATTTTGTATTTTGTAACCTTCTGTAATGTATATTATAAATTCATGTAATTATGCTTTTGATGTAAGTATCTATGGACTATGTTCAGTAATAAATTGAGCATTTTTCATTGAGTTGATTGTGTTTTGAATTGAATTGACTTTTTGAGATACTGAAGTGAATTGAGAAATTGTTGAGAATATATTGGAGGTTGATTGAGAATAATGTGATGATATTATTGGAAGTTTTTTTAACAGGTTCAGAAGAACTGTTTTTCCAATTTATAGCCGGCACTTTGCCGGATTTTCTATAAAATTTGCGAAAAAATTTAGATTTATCAAAAATTATAAATAAATGAATTAAAAAGGATTAATTGAAATTGAAACATGAATTGGTGTTCCGACACACTGAGTGGCATAACTTGCTCGGCTACACTGTAGACGGGTAAGGGGTGTCAGATTTAGTGGTATTAGAGCATCGGTTTAGGAATTTCTGGGTCTAGATAGAGTACATTCCATTGCATTGCATTTGTAAGTGTTGAGGTGACACTGATGCAGATCTGTTGTTTTCTTATTTTGAATAGGTTATGGATCCTGCTTCGCAAAGAGCAGTTGATGAAGAGGTGGAGAGTCATGCTCCACCAAGGGCTGAGTCTGGGGGCAGGGGAGAATCTGCTCCACCAGCAGCTGAGGCACTGGCTCAACCTCAGTTTGCTCTATTCTAGCAAATGACCGAGTTCTACCGGCAAATGATGGGGGCAATTCCGCCACCACAACCATAACCACAACCTCCACCAGTACCACAGAAGTCCCATTTGGAGAAATTGCGAAAACATGGGGCTGTAGACTTCTTTGGAAAGAGGGAGGATGATCCCATGGCTGCAGAAAATTGGTTGGACAGAACCATCAGAGTATTAAAACAGCTAAACTGCACCCCCAGCGTAACACGGTGGGTCTTTGTGTCCCTACTTCGAGATGATGCATATCGGTGGTGGGCACGATAACGGTGTGGTGCAACTGAGCGGATCACACAGAATTCTTCCTCACAGAGTTCAGGAAGAAATATATTAGTAAAGTGTATTTAGAATAACGAAGAAGGGAATTCATCAGTTTGAGACAGAGACAGTTGTCAGTGGCTGAGTATGAGCGTGAGTTTGTTAGACTGAGCTGGTATGGGAGGGAGATAATCCCTACCGAGGCAGAAAGGTGCAGACAGTTTGAGGAAGGGCTCAATGACAACATCAAAGTCATGATCATTGGAGATCACGAATTTTTCTAAACTGGTGGATGCTGCATCAAAAGTGGAAAGGGTTAGAATCAATGAACAAAATAGAAGGGAAAGACAGCAGAAGAGGGGTCCGGGTCAGTCCAGTGCATATTTTGCTCCCAGTAAGAAGAGTAAGGGTCCTCCTGCTCAGAGTTCGAGACCACCACGTGGTCGAGTCGAGTCGATCTCGAGGCGGACCACAGTTCACACCTAGGAGAGGCCAGTCCACACCATCAATGGGCAGCTCTCCAGGGACGGTGTTTAGGGGACCAGCCCCTGCATCTTCTGCTTGTCAATACTATCAGAAGTGCCACAAGGGGGAATGTTGGCGAGTGACCGGTGCATGCTTGCGGTGTGGATCTACAGAGCACCAGATCAAGAATTGTCCAAAGAGGACTACTACTGTTGCTCCAACACAAACTGACAAACCTGCTCCTGCACCACAAAGGGGTAGGAAACTTGGTAAACCTGAGGCAGCTAGTCCATCACTGAGGCCTGCATCCGAGTCAACTGAGAGGCCAGACACTAGAATACCAGCCAGGGCTTATGCCATCAGAGCTTAAGAGAAGCAAGATGCCCCGGATGTCATCAGGGGTACGTTTTCCCTCTATAACACTTCTGTACATGCATTGGTGGATCCAGGATCCACTCATTGCTACATTTGCATCAAACTACCCATAGAGAGGGGAGTTCCAGTAGAGGAGAGTGATCAAGACATTCTGGTCACAAATCCACTAGGCCACAGTGTGATAGTGAATAAGGTGTATAAAGGTTGCCCGTTGAGGATTCAGGGGTATGAATTCTCGGCAGACCTAATTGAATTGCCCTTCCACGAGTTTGACGTGATTTTGGGAATGGACTGGTTGTCACGTCATCAGGCAATAGTTGATTGTAAATTGAAGAGAATTTCTTTGAAAACTTCTGAGGGAAATGAGATCACTGTTATGGGTGAAAGGACAGATTTCCTGTCTAATGTTATCTTAGCTACAGTTGCAAGAAGAATGATGAGAAAAGGCTGTGAAGCTTACCTAGCACACGTGGTTGATACTAGGCAAGCTAAGCCATACCTGAATGATATACCCACAGTAAGAGACTTCCCAGATGTATTTCCTGAAGAGTTGCCTAGTTTACCACCAGAAAGGGAAGTCAAGTTTGCTATTGAGGTAATGCCGGGTACAACACCCATTTCCATTGCTCTTTATAGGATGGCACCCACTGAATTGAGGGAGTTCAAAAATCAGTTGCAAAAGTTGCTTGATAAGGGGTTCATATGCCCCAGTGTGTCACCATGGGGAGCTCTGGTGCTATTTGTGAAGAAAAAGGATGGAACTTTGAGATTGTGTATTGATTACCGGCAGTTGAATAAAGTAACTGTGAAGAATAAATATCCATTACCCAGAATTGACAATCTGTTTGATCAGTTGAAGGGAGCCGGTATATTTTCAAAAATTGACCTCAGATCAGGGTATCATCAGTTGAGGGTAAAGGATGCAGATGTGTCAAAAACTACATTCAGAACCCGGTATGGGCACTATGAATTTCTAGTGACGCCATTTGGGTTAACAAATGCACCAGCAGCATTTATGGACCTTATGAACCGTATCTTCCATCCATACTTAGATCAGTTTGTAGTGGTATTTATTGATGATATTCTGGTGCATTCCAAGACCAGGGAAGAACATGATGAACATTTGAGGATTGTTCTGCAAACCCTACGAGAAAAGAAGCTGTATGCTAAGTTGTCCAAGTGTGACTTCTGGATGAGTGAAATCTCTTTCCTTGGACACATAGTATCAGCAGAGGGGATTAGAGTGGATCCCAAAAAGATAGAAGCAGTGATGGAATGGAAGCCTCCCAGAAATACAACTGAGGTCAGAAGTTTCTTGGGGCTAGCTGGGTATTACAGAAGATTTGTGAAGGGATTTTCCTTAATAGCTGCTCCATTGACCAAGTTGTTACACAAGAATGTCAGATTTAACTGGAATGACAAATGTCAGGCTAGTTTTGACAGGTTAAAGGCTATGTTGATAGAGGCACCAGTGTTAACACAGCCAGTGTCGGGAAAGGACTTTGTGGTCTACAGTGATGCCTCACATAATGGGCTAGGGTGTGTATTGATGCAAGAGGGGAAAGTGGTTGCCTATGCTTCCAGGCAGTTAAGGCCACATGAACAGAACTACCTTACTCATGACCTGGAGTTAGCAGCGATTATCTTCGCACTGAAGATATGGAGGCATTATTTATATGGTGAAAAATGCTACATTTATACAGACCAAAAGAGTCTAAAATATTTTCCAACCCAGAAGGAGCTCAATCTTAGACAGAGGCGATGGATTGAGTTCCTAAAGGACTATGATTGTGTGATAGATTATCATCCTGGGAAGGCAAATGTAGTTGCTGATGCTTTGAGCAGGAAGTCCATCACAGCTTTAAGATCACTCAATGCCTGTCTGTCCTTAGCTCAAGATGGAGCTATTTTGGCTGAGTTGCAAATGAGGCCAACCCTACTACAGCAAATACAAGATGGGCAGAAGGCAGATGAAAAACTAATGGCAATTATGGCTAAAATTCCTGAGGGGAAGGAAACTGAATATGAGGTGAAAGCAGATGGATGTCTATACTACAGAGGAAGAGTGTGTGTACCAGATGATGGGGAACTGAAGACTAGTATTCTGAAAGAAGCACACACGAGTGTTTATGCTATGCACCCGTGGAGCACAAAAATGTATAATGATTTGAAGCCTCATTATTGGTGGCCTGGTATGAAGAGGGATATAGCTGACTATGTGACTAAGTGTTTGACATGTCAGCAAGTTAAAGCAGAACATCAAGTTCCATTAGGATTGTTGCAGCCTATAAGCACACCTGAATGGAAATGGGACCGGGTCACTATGGATTTTGTTAGTGGTCTACCTCTCACCTAAAGGAAGCATGATGCAATGTGGGTGATAGTGGACAGATTGACGAAGTCAGCACATTTTCTGCCAGTTAGGACTGACTACTCACTGGAGAAGCTAGCAGAATTGTATATCAGTGAGATAGTTAGGCTGCATGGAATCCCACTTTCCATCATATCTGACCGAGACCTAAGGTTTACATCGAGATTTTGGAAAAAGTTGCAAGAAGCCTTGGGCACACAACTCCGCTTTAGCACGGCTTTCCATCGTCAGACAGATGGGCAATCAGAAAGAGTAATCCACGTAAACAACTGAAACCAATTGAACTAATGCAAATATTGAACTAAAATGATAATAATAACATGAAATATATGTCAGATCCTAGAGGATATGCTAAGGAGTTGTGTCATTGAGTTTGAGGGGAGTTGGGATAGATATCTCCCACTGGCAGAATTCGCATACAACAATAGCTACCAAGCTAGCATTCAAATGGCTCCGTATGAAGCACTGTATGGGAGGAAATGTAGAACTCCAGTGTGCTGGACTGAATTGGGCGAAGATAAACTGGTAGGGCCAGACCTAGTGAAACAGACTGAGGAAAAAGTGAAAATAATCAAAGCTAACCTGAAGATTGCCTCCGACAGACAGAAGTCTTATGCCGACCTGAAGAGAAAAGAGATAGAGTATGCAGTTGGTGATAAAGTGTTTCTGAAAGTCTCACCATGGAAGAAAATAATGAGGTTCGGAAGAAAAGGTAAGTTGAGCCCTAGGTTTATTGGCCCATATGAAGTCATTGAACGTGTGGGACCAGTAGCCTACAGGCTAGCTTTACCACCAGAACTGGACAAGATCCACAATGTGTTCCACGTGTCTATGCTAAAAAGATACCGCTCAGATCCTTCACATGTCATCTCCATGGAAGAAATTGAAGTACAACCGGATTTGACATATGAAGAGGAACCCATACGGAACTTGGCTCGGGAAGTAAAAGAGTTGAGGAATAAGCAGATTCCACTGGTGAAACTGCTTTGGAGGCACCACAACACCGAGGAGGCAACTTGGGAAAGTGAAGAGACGATGAGGCAATAGTTCCCTCAACTGTTTGCATCAGGTAAATTTCTAGGACGAAATTTAAATTAGAGGGGAAGAGTTGTAACACCCTCCCTGTAGCAACTCCGAACATTCTATTGTTCCGGTGACCAGTGTCGGTCCGGACAGCTAGAACGTCTGGAAAAATATTTAAACTAAAGTTAGGAACCAAAATTAACTCAAATATTAATAAGAAAAATTTAGGAAAAAATTTAAAAATAAAATAAAACCAAGTTAAATGAGCCGGTGCCCTAGCGATGGGTAACCTAGTGAGAAGTTGCGGTTCTCGCAACTAGGAGCCCTAGACCCGGGGGAAAAATTATAAAATAATTTTTGCGACTCCAGAGAAGGTTTATTGAGGTTCTTATGGCATTAGAATGCCAAGAAAATACTTAGAAAATTTTTTCAATCGGTACAGACAATTTTGGCCCGTTAAGCCAAACGGAGGGCATTTTGGTCATTTCGCCTTCAGAGGTGATTTTTGGCCGACTTGTCCAGTTAAGTAAATAATTATTATGACATAAAATGTGAATAAATATTACTAAAAATTGAATTGAAAATGAGTAGAAAACAAAAAAAAAATGAATTAAATGGGAATTTATGACATCACATGATGTTATTAGTGTGCCTTCACCCAGCCCATTGTTGACACATGGCATAAACTAACTTAAAAGAGGTCAAATGGGCTGGAAAATGGAGAAAATCAGACTTCTCTTTCTTTTTTCTTCCTCTTGCCATGAACCATTTCACCATAACCACCATTAACAAACTTCTAAACCTCCATTTCCCTAGCTTTCTTCCACTAAAAACCCTAATTACCAACACAAAAATTCATTCTCTCATCTTGGTGATTCTTGTGGGAGCAAAAAGAAAAGGAAACCAAGACTTTGAGCAAGTGGGAAATTCACTACCTAAGAGGTTAGTGACCTAAACCTTCAATTTCACTTTAATTTCATGTTTAAGAACTATAAATATGTGTAAATTACAAAGAAATTTGATGAAACACCATTGGTATGCTAACCCTAAATTTTGGCAGCCATGGTTAGGGTAATATGGTGATGATTTTTGGGGAGTTAACATGCTAGTATGGCTGCCCTTAATGTGTATCTTATAAGTGAATTGATAAATGCAATGATAATGCATGGTTTTGAAATGTTGAGTTAGGGTTTGGGTTGAAGAATTAGACTTTGATCTTGTGATGATGGGAGTAGGTTTTAATGGTCAATTAGTGACCATTTGGTTTGGTTTGAATCAAAAATGAAGAGAATTGAGTTGTGGGATTTGAGGTTAGAGTGGCTGCCTTATGTGACCTGTAGGTTTGGATGTGAGTCCAGCCTGTTTGGATTGCAAAAACTTAAATTGTAGAGGTTCAATTGGTGTTTGGCCAATTGGACATGAAACTAGACACAAAATGGCACAACTTTGGTGAAGAAACCATGCCCATAAAACCAAACCAAATAGACCAAAAACTTGCTCAAATTCGGGTGACCTGCAGGCTATTTCTGCAGAATGACCAAATGAACAGTGATTGTTCATTTGGCCATAACTCAATGTAGAAAGGTCCAATTGACCTGAAATTTTACTAGCAACAAGCTACGATATAGACCAACAACTTTCATGAAGAAACCTACCCCAAATTATGACCAGAACCTATCCAACAATTGAGTTGCAATCACTGTTCACTGCACTGTAGATATGGTAAGCCCTGAAAATTTTCAATCCGGCCAGTTGTGGTTTTTGGACCATAACTTGAGCTACAAAACTCAAAATGGAGTGATTCAAAAAATGAAATTCAACTAGACAAAATAAGGAACAACTTTCATGTTGATCAATTTTCCAAATTCCTACTGCAACAGTAACTAATGGAACAATAAAGCCAAAGCTTGAAAACTGAAAATTCTGTCCAATTCACATTAAGCTTAGAGATGGTATTGGCAACCAATACCAACAAGTTTAAAATGCAAAATGTGGTATGTTGATGATATTTAAACTAATTTACCTATTGCCAATGCAAAAGTCAACATTTTGGTTGACCAATGAAATGAATAGTAATCATAAAAATTCAATTTTAAAGAATTACATAAATAAAAAGTGTTAAATGTCCTAGTAGGCCTAATGTGATTGGTTTGAATAGGTTGGTATGCCAATAGGGTTCTGTTAGCAGTACTGCGTATGGCTTCATGCCATTCTGTATTTCATGGCTTCCTATGCCATTCTGTGACATAATAGCCTTTGGCTATGGTATTGAGTTGTTATACTCGGGTTTAATCCCCGATAATTATCACAGCTTATTAGCTGTTCTGTTGCACACCGGGAGACACAATGTGATCGATGGTGTGATGGTCCGAGGTACTTAGTACCCAGTACCAGTTTACCCATTTATCCAGTCCAGTCAACTAGTATAGGTTACTCGGGCAGTATTAATAAATCTTACCAAACTTCAATTGAATAATGTTGCAACAAACATTTGAGACTTAGTTCACCCAAAAATGTAAACATACATTCTGTACACATGTTTTTATTTTATTTTATTTTATTTTATTTTATTCTATTTTATTTTATATTGTCACCACTAAGCAGAATTGCTTAGCGCGTCACTTTTGCCACGCGCAGGTACTGGAGACATAGCTGGGGAGTCCAGCAGGCCTCATACAGGGTGAGCCTTCATATCTGCACTCAGAGTTCAGAGTCACCTCACATTGCAGTGCATTTGGTAGGACATTAGGCCATTTTGATATTTTGATATTTTGTATTTTGTAACCTTCTGTAATGTATATTATAAATTCATGTAATTATGCTTTTGATGTAAGTATCTATGGAATATGTTCAGTAATAAATTGAGCATTTTTCATTGAGTTGATTGTGTTTTGAATTGAATTGAATTTTTGAGATACTGAAGTGAATTGAGAAATTGTTGAGAATATATTGGAGGTTGATTGAGAATAATGTGATGATATTATTGGAAGTGTTTTTAACAGGTTTAGAAGAACTATTTTTCCAATTTATAGCCGGCACTCTGCCGGATTTTCTATAAAATTTGGGAAAAAATTTAGATTTATCAACAATTATAAATAAATGAATTAAAAAGGATTAATTGAAATTGAAATATGAATTGGTGTTCCGACACACTGAGTGGCATAACTTGCTCGGCTACACTGTAGACGGGTATGGGGTGTCACAAGTTTGATTGAATTAAAGGTGAACATAAGCTTGAATGAGTTGAGTGATTATGTTTATATGCTTTGATTTAGTAAAATGTAACAATTTGTGAGTTAGGGTTTTGGACCTAGGGTTTAGGAGATAAAATTTTGAGAATTAGTCAAATGGTGTGTTTGACCTTGTTTGAGCTAAAAAATGGTCATGTATGACCAATTGAGGTGTGTATGAAGTGTTGGAACTAAGTTTAAATTCGGATTGGTTATGGTCATTCTATAGGCAGCATGACCTAGGTCACTTTCAGGGACCAAAACTAAAATTTTATCAACCCAATTTGTGTGAGGCTAGTTGGGAATAAAACTAGACACAAAATGGCACATTTTTCATCTTGGAATCATGCCCAGAAAGTGACCATAACTTAGTGAATAATTAGGCCAAATCCGAAATTGGGCACACTGCCCTGTACAAAAATGACCAAATGAACAATATTTGTTCATTTGGCCATAACTTGGGCTAGGCAGATCCAAATGACCTGATTTTTGTGGCATTAGAAAGGTATGACATAGTACTACAACTTTCATGAAGAAACAAACCCAAATTATGCCCTTAACCAAGTCATTTAGCCACCCAAATTTAGTGACCTAAAACTGCCAGAACCAAATTAGGTGCCCAAAAAATATGGGTTAGACCAATCCTGCCAGCCAGATTCAAATAGCCATAACTTGGGCTACAAAACTCCAAATGAAGTGATTCAAAAAGGGAAATAAAGTTAAGGCAATAAGGAACAACTTCTATGAAGAAAACTTAGCCAAATTCTAATAGCAACATGACCAATGGAACAGTACAAAACAGGACACCAAAACTGAAAATTTGAAATTTGTGCATAAAAAACTTAAGATTTGAGAAAAGAATAAAAAACAACAAATTAGGTAACCAAAATATGGTGTGTGGGTAAAATTAGAATTCCCATACCTATTAAGCATTAGAAAGTCAACAAATTGACTTGAATAGTATCGTGAATAATAACCCTGAAATACAAATTTTAAAAAACGTCAAGTTTAGCATATTAAAGCTAGGTATAAGTAGATTTGAATTCATTTTTTTTGATTTATGATAAATTATGATACTGAAACACTGTGAAATTGTGTGTTTTAGTTGAAAAGAATGCTGAGAAAGAACTCGAGGCATCGAGTCAAGGCCAAGAGGTGACTCGTATAAGGTTTGTGCATAACATCAATATTCTTTAAAATTCATTTACAAAGTGCATGAAATGAATTACTTATATTGCAAAATGTGTATTATGCTTTTAACTTAAATTATTGAAAGTTTACTTTTATGTATTTGAAATGGCAATAAATTTTTAGTAAATTATTAAGATAGTTTTGAAACCACAGTGTCATGACCATATATTTGAATACCTCACTAGCATGACTAGTGGGAAGAAATAGTTTCGAATTTTGATTCCTTTTCTGGCTGAAGTGTTAAGATGTATGCCAGTAGAAGAAGAAATTGAATGGGTACCCATATATTTGAGCTAGCTAGCCTTGTGATGTGATTTCTCATAAGCCTTTGGCTATTGAGATGATTATTGTTTCGAATGGCATGATATACCTGTGTGTTTTAATGAATTTGTTTTGAGACTTCCTAAATGAAATTGTTTGGAGTAAAAGTTTGTAAATCATGTTTTGCATCTGTTTCTCATATTACGTTCAGTATTTTAATTATGCATAAATGTATTTTAGTATGCTGTGCACCACTAAGTCATAATACTCAGCGATGGCTATTATTGCTGTCGCAGATATAGAGACTAGAGGAGCAGTAGAGTGAGCTACTGAGGATCTTAAAGCCACCTTTCCTGAAGTTTTGTCGGGTATAAATTTATACCCTAAATGTAATGTTTATATTTGTGTATGTAACTGTATGTATATGTAAAAACTAGTCATGAGCAGTTGTATACAGTTTGTAATAATATTATTTTAGATTTGCTTATGTAAAGTTTGGTTGATGAATGTAAATTGATTTTGCTTTAATGAAATTATTTAGTATTATTTTTTATGTTATTTGAATTGAGAATTATGTTGGAATTTTGGAGTTTGGGAAAAATTGATGTTGAGTTTGTTGTGGTAGTGATGGATTTTGATGAAAAAGAATTATTGGAAGTGTTTTTATAGGTTTTTGAAGAACTGTTTTCCCCAAATATAGACAGTACTCTGTCGAAATTTTTTCAAAAATTGTGAAAAAAAATGGACAAAAATTTGAACTAGTTTTTAAACTTCTTTCAAAAATAAGAAATGCTCACCACTTCTAAAAGTAAGAAAATAGTTTTAAAATCCCTTGTAGGGTACTTAATGAGTTATTAGTAGGTGAAGTTCGGTAGTTCATTAGGTATTCTATGGGATCATGTTATGCCTTACAGAGGGGTAAGGTGTGACAGGCCACATGAAAAGAACTACCCAACTCATGATCTAGAATTGGCGGCAATAATATTTGCATTGAAGATATGGAGGCATTACCTATATGGTGAGAAATGCTATATCTATACGGATCACAAGAGTCTGAAATATTTGCCAACCCAGAAGGAACTCAATCTGAAACAGAGGAGATGGATTGAATTCTTTAAAGATTATGATTGTGTGATTGACTACCATCCAGCGAAGGCAAATGTAGTGGCTGACTCACTAAGCAGGAAATCCATGATGGCTTTGAGAGCATTGAATGCTCGATTGTCTTTAGCACAGGATGGAGTACTTTTGGCTGAGTTGCTTGTAAAGCCAAACTTACTGCAACAAATATAAGAAGCACAGATAAGGAATGAAAAGTTGATAACTGTTATGGGCAGATTTAAAAAGGGGAAGGAGACTAACTATGAGTTGAAAGGAGATGGGCGCTTATATTATAAAGGCAGAATATGTGTACCAGGAGATGAGGAACTGAAGAGGAATATCTTGAAGGAGATGCACAGTAACTTCCATGCTACGTACCCAAGAAGTACCAAGATGTACCAAGACCTGAAAATACATTATTGGTGGCCTGGAATGAAGAAAGAGATTGGTGATTTTGTAACTAGATGTTTGACACGCCAACAGGTTAAGGCTGAGCATCAGGTTCCATCAAGGTTGTTGCAACCCATATCAATACCATAGTGGAAATGGGATCGCATCACCATGGATTTTATCACTGGGCTACCATTGACATAGAGGAAGCATGATACTATATGGGTGATTGTGGATAGATTGACCAACTTAACTCATTTCCTACTAGTTAGAGCTGACTACTCACTGGAGAGATTAGCAGAGATTTACATAGATGAGATAGTCCGCCTACAAGGAGTGCCCACATCTATCATATCTGACCGAGACTTGAGATTTACTTCGTGGTTTTGGAAGAGGCTATAGGAGTCTTTAGGCACTCAACTGCACTTCAGTACTGTAACACCCCTATGTTTGGTAGCGCGTTCTACTGTCCCTGTGACCAGTGTTATCCGGACAGCTAGGATGCCTAGAACTACACTTAGATATTGATGAGGAGACATAAAATAATGAAATACAAGAAAAAAAAATAAAAGAAAAACAAAGGAAAAATAATAGTGATGAAATGTAACCAAGTTAAACGAGCTGAGAACCCTAGCGATGGGTGACCGCGCCGGGAAGTCGCGGTGTGGACCGTTGACTAGCCCTGGACCACGGGAAATCCTGAAAAATATTTTTAGGACTTAAATAAATGTCTATTGAAGTATAAATATCATTAGAAATATCAAAGAAAAATTAATTAGTTAGTACAAAGGAAAGTGAGAAATCGAAAAACGGACAAAACCCGGTGTTACCGAAAAATTGGGAATGCAATCCGAATAGGGGCATTGTGGTCATTTGACACCTTGAGTTTTCTTTTGACCTAAATTTCCATTAAAAATATATGATATTATACTTGGAAAATATCATGAAAAATTAAATTAGTTGTACCTAATGTAAATAGCAAAAATGGGAAGATGTGGGAAAATGAAACTTATAAATAAACTAATATTAAACAACCCTTAGTGCTCCACTCACCCACCAAAGTGGACCACTTATTCATCAATTTGGACAGCAGATTCAACTTCATCTTCAAGCTCTCAAATTCAGCCAAAATTGTTCCCAACAAACCTCCATTGCTGCATGACTTGAAAGCTCCATGCTAGTGAGATTCATGCTCCTTTCTTGGCACTTTCCTTCATTAAAAGTTGTCCATACACCTTGGGTAGTAGATAGGCAACAAGAAGACCAAGTTTTGGAGAGGTTTTGAAGAGTTTCCTAAGTGGCAAGTATGTGTTTTTAATTATTGCTTCATTAAAGTTTGTAAGGATGTTATGGGTACTTGAATTGTGGAGAGATTTTTGAGGTTTGATGTTTAAAGGGAGATGTGTACTTTTGGCAGCCATGGAAACTCCTTGAGGACAGTTTATTCTTGCTTGTAAATGGTAGATTAAAGGGTTGATTAAGTGTTTATGTGTGTAGGAATTAATTTGGGTGATGTATACTAAGTATATGTGAATGTGTACTTGAATTTGGAAGCTTGGAAATTAATGGAGAGAGGTGTATGAATCGGTAGCTTGAATGGTGAACCATAAAAATGTTATTTCATGTTTGGTTTATGGAATATTAATGTTGAATTGTGGTACTTGTTATGGCAGCTTGTGTATATGTATGAAGGTGTGAGGTTGGACATGTAAATGAGCTAGGTTAGGTGATTGAATTATTTGTAATTTGAGCTTGAAAAATTCTGTACTATATGGTGCATATTGAGTGTGATTATAAGCTGCCAAAATAACCAACAATGTGTTGTAAAATGTGTTTAGGTTATGGTACAAACCAGAATTAGCATGAATGTATAGTTTGGTAAGTGTTAAATGTATCCTTTAATGAGTAATGAACAAAATGCAATAGGGCAGTTTATGTTTTGGGCCTAGAACCTTAAGTGTGTGGCTCCAATTGGTATGAGACCAATTTGAGGTGAAACTAGGCACAAAAAGTGCCAACTTTCATGAAGGAAGCTTACCAAAATTCTGCTTGTAAGGTAACTTGAAAAATGATCAAATCCGGATTAGTGCATTTAAGGCCTGAAAATTGACCATTTGGGCAGCAGTTTGTGTTTCGGCCATAACTCACTCAAAATAGGTCCAATTGACCTAAAATTTTTACCATGAATAGTTGAGACATATATCTAGAAGTCTTATGAAGACACCAAAGCCCAGAAATGACCATAAGTAAGTCAAATAGATAGCACAAGTTCTGGTCCAAAAACTGGCCGAACCAAAATTGACCTAAAATGACTTAAAGTGACCAATTTTGGTATATTCTGACCAGCAATAGTAAAATGACCATAACTTGGCCTAGTAAACTCAGAATAACCTAAAATTTTTCTCTGTGTGCAATAAGACATAGATCTAAAAGTTTGTAGTTTTGACCGAAACTCGAAAACCGAGGGAACTAGGTCATCCGGCTAGGTCAAATTAGTATACCGAAATCCGGCAAATTACAATAAAATGGAATATACATGGAAATAAATTGCGTAACATTTACCAACCCTAAAAGGCTACAAATGTAACATATTGGTAATATTAAAACCTAATTCACCTAGAATGCATCGAGGGTCGACATCTTAGGTTGACTAAGGAAATAATAGAACTCAGTGAATTAATTATTAAGCATTATCGTTAGAGAAAGTTTAAATGAGTACTGAAATACTTCAAATTGTATTTCTCAGTTAGCAAAGACTCATGAAAAGGGAAGGAAACACTAAGTTAGAGCCAAGAGACAGTTATCAGAGGTTTGTGCACAATAGTTATTTCTTTTGAATTTTTCAATTGAAATAAATTATGATTAATTGTATGTTATTGTTTTAAATTGTGTTTGCGCACAATAGTTATTTCTTTTGAATTTTTCAATTGAAATAAACTATGATTATTTGTATGTTATTGTTTTAAATTATGTTTGTGCACAATAATTATTTCTTTTGATTTTTTTCATTGAAATAAATTATGATTAATTGTATGTTATTGTTTTAAATTGTGTTTGTGCACAATAATTTTGATATTCACTGCTTTTACTAGAAAATTTATTTGGAGAAATGAGTTATGAATAATTTTTTATTGCTTTAGCTTTGAGAATCTTATTTAGAAATTATTGTGTTGCCTACTTTGCAAATGGAAATTTTGAGATAAATATGATTTGTGGTCTGTATGAAATATTTAAATATTGTGATTTGGAATTATTTTGATTCACACTTGGCATGAAACTGTTACTATGTTCCTCCTCCATTTATGGGGTGAGTGTGATTATATTCCTCCCTCTTTGACTTATTAGTCTGGGGTGAGTGTGATTATTTTCCTCCCTCTCTGGTTTACCAGTTGAGGTTGTAGATCGGATGAGTACTCATTAGCTAGCTAACCACCTCCCTCATTGATTTCAATTAGTGGGGTTGTAGATTGCTTTGTCGTGGTGTACAACACAGCATTGATCGGAAATTTTGTGTCATGGCTTAAGTTGTGTATGAATTGACAACACTGTGTTTATTAAATTATTTGACCCAAAATTTTTCTATAATGAGCTTTGATAATTTGTGAAATGTAATTGTGCAGCATTTTAATTGTGTTATTGATTTGCAAAACGGTATTATTCAGTTATTTGATCAAATTGTGTTATTGATTGGCAAAACTGTATTATTCAGTTATTTGATCAAATGGTATTATTGATTGGCAAAACTGTATTATTCAGTTATTTGATTAAATTTGTGTTATATGAACTTTGTAAATTGTAAAATGGAATTGTGAACTATTTGATTTGTGAATTGTCAATAAAAGATTTATGTATCGTATTTTAAATTGTTATTGTGCACCACTGAGTAAATTTTACTCAGCGATAGCTTTTCATTGCTGTCGCAGGTAGACAGACTGACAGGGCAGCAGACTAGGCTGCTAGTGCTTCAGTGAGAGATCATCGGGTATATTGAGTATATCATATTTTGCATTTTGTATTATAATGTATGATCACTGTATGTATATAGTGTTCTTGGTTTTGAGTAGTTGTAAATTAAAATTATACATTGAAGTTGTAAAATAAATTGTAAATTATTTTGGGCTTGTAAAATTTGTACTATATTTCATTTATCTCAACCTTTGGAAATATTTAAAAATTATTGTGGTTTTGAGTTGAAAAACATATTGTGTTGATTAAATGTTGGAGTTTGAGATTGAGAAATATATTTGAAGTGCTTTTTACAGGTTTTTGAAGAACTGCTTTATTCAAAATACAGATGGCACTCTACCAAAATTTTTATAGAAATTACTAATAATTCAAATGTGTTAGCTGTTTCACTTCAGTTCAAAAAAGTTTTTAACACCTGTAAATAGTGCTCACCACTGTAAAAAGAAGTAAGAAAAGTTTTAAAATCCCTTGTAGTGTATTTAATGGGTTATCAGTAGACGAAGTTGGTAATTCATTAGGAATACTACGGGATCATGTCATGCCTTACAGAGGGGTAGGGTGTGACATGTTTTAGTTGTATCAGAGCAAAGTTTTTAAATTCTGTTTTCATCTATAATTTGAATATTCTTTCTTCATAGTACAACTGCTCAATTTCATTATTTGATACATACAGTACATTACATTATAAATATGCACTAACGAGAGGAAATCTCCTTGTGTTAATTGTTCAGGAGGTCTAAAATCCTCAAATTGACTATGGAAGAGGGTGATCGTTTAGTCGATCAATCGATAGAGGCTGAGGTACAAGTTGAGGCCCCAGCTCCACAAAGTGTCAAAGGCCCGACTGTACCAGTTTTACTAATACAAATTACTGCACAAATGGCCCAGCAAATGGCTACTTTCTTTCAACAAATGGCTGATAATCTATCAGCCCAAGCCTAAGTACAAACCCAACCCCCACAAGGGCAACATGAAATAGAGAAGAGGGAGAAACCTATGGGTTAGAGCTCAAGCAGTAATTTGAGAAAGAGAAAAGAATTTGAGGAGCCCCAAGCTCAGGGATATAACAGAGGTAGATCATCAAGGTAGAGACCACCAAGGTCTAGTCGTCGAACAACTAAAAGTTCCTACCCTCCCTGCCAATGTGAAACTTGTGGTAGAAATCATTGTGGGGTATGCTACAAGGCCATAGGAGCCTGTTATAACTGTGGAGGCATAGGACACTTTGCCAAGGACTGTACCAGTGCCCGTAGAGTTAGACCACCTTCTACTACTGCTGAAGGCTTAGTTCAGAGCCCTATCACCAGAGGTTCACAACCACCCAGCAGAGGTAGAGACAGGGGTAGAGGTAGCCCAGCAGGCAGCCAAGGCTCAGTGAAACAATCAGAGCAAGATAGTGCTCCAGTCAGAGTCTATACAATGAGACAGAGAAAAGAGACCGAGACATCTGATGTTGTGGCTGGTACCTTCTCAACTTTTAATCAAGATGTGTTTGTATTATTTGATCCGGGTTCTACCCATTCTTATGTGAGTGCTAGCGTCATTGATTGCATTGCTGTTCCATGTACAAAAATGGACTTTGAGGTGCTAGTAACAAGTCCATTAGGACAAGAGGTCAGGGTTAATAGAATGTATATGGATTGTCCTTTGGTGATCCAAGGACACACTTTTCTATCTGATCTCATTGAAATGCCCTTCAGAGATTATGATATCATCTTGGGCATGGATTGGTTAGCCAAGCATCACGCCATGATTGACTGTAGATTGAAGACAATCACTTTTGGTCTCCCTCAGTACAGTGATGTGGTAATACATGGGGAGAGGCAGCTATTGCCATCAAATGTCATTTCGGCTGCACTAGCCAAAAAAATGATCAGAAAGGGGTGTGAAGCATACTTGGTACATGTGGTAGACACCCAAGTGGGGAGTCCAGCATTGAGGGACATCCCTATAATATATGACTTTCCAGATGTGTTTCCTGATGAATTGCTAGGATTACCTCCGGAAAGAGAGGTGCAATTTGAAATTAATGTTATGCCTGGTGTGGATCCAATCTCCATAACATCATATAGAATGGCACCAGCAGAGTTGAAGGAGTTGAAGGTACAGTTGCAAGAACTACTTGAAAAGGGCTTCATCCGCCCTAGTGTGTCACTATGGGGAGCACCAGTATTATTTGTTAAGAAGAAGTATGGCACTCTTCGTTTATGTATTGTTTGACAGAGGGTCTACATACTTTTATGTTAGTATTAGAACTATATGTTATGTTGCTATTCCTTTACAAGGGAATAAATTTTGATGCATTAGTGATTAGTCCTTTAAGATAAGGATTGTGAGAATAAGTGAAATTAGTTTTGGAAGAGTTTATTGGTGAAAAGTATTTTCTAACACACCATAAATTATAAAGCTAATTGGCGAGCCTACTTAATGTAAGGCAAGAGGACCTAAAAGTAAGTTACAGTAATAGAATTGCTTTAGATGAGGGCAAAGATGTTACAGTTAGTAATTGTCAGTGAATATTGTAATCAGAATAAGTTTCGGATATTAGTGAATTCGAAAAGGATAAAATATAGAAAAAATTGATCTATTGGGATGTATCGTAGTAACTATGCAATGTTCTTGATGTTTGTACTGTAAGCTGTAGATTACAGTACTGACTTGAGATTATTGTGTAGATCTATGTGCTACTCAATAGTATACCAAGATGAGAATAGTTGCCAACGATATTTGTTTTGGTATAGTTATGCCAGGACAGAATTTAATTGTGAGAAATAAGTTTGAAAATCCTACTTCAGGATTTAAAACTCAAAAGTTAGGAAATCAAAAGGTTATAGTTTAGTACAAAAGGAAGTAAGTTATAGAATATTAATAGATAAAAAAAATTATGGAAGTAAAAATTTGAACAGTTGGTTCAGATATAACAAAGAAATGTTATGAATGTGAGGAAGACTATTGACTAGAATGGTCAGAGGACCAATGACTAGATAAATCATTCTAACATGACCTCAAGGGTCATTCAAGAAGGAACATGAACCGAAATACTAGACAGCATAATAGTAAGAGAAGATTGGTGTTATACAAATAAATTAAATGTTGTATTAGATTGTTAAAAGTCTTATACAAATTCGAGGGAAAGAAGATTATTTGATCATATAGAAAGGAGAAAATAAACGTATGACTATTGTAAGATGGCTATTGGGTAAAATTTCGTGGACGAAATTTATTTTAAGGGGGGGAGTGTCACACCCTACTCCTCTATAAGATGTAACATGATCCCGTAGTATACCTAATGAATTACCATACTTCTCTTACCGATAATCCATTAAATATACTACAAGGGATTTTAAAACAATTTTCGGGAAATTTAAGTCATAGATTAAAATCTGGTGTTATAAAAAATTTTTCAAAATTTCGGCAAACTGCCGGCTGTATTTTGAGAAAACAGTTCTTCAATCCTGCAAAAGAAAATGCTTCCAATATGTTTTCTCAAATACAACTCCAATAAACTTTATTTCAATTCACAATTCAATTCTCAATAAACAATCAATTCATTTTCAAACCAATCTCATCATGAAGAAATATTTCATTGATTATAAGACTCAAAATTTATATTACAAAACTATTCAAGTAAGTGAAATCTCATATTTACATTTACAATAATTTACATTTAATTACATACCAAAATATTTTACAAGAGTTTTTATACAACTGCTAAAATAATTTACATACATATTATTACATACATACATCAAAACCTATGTACATGGGTATACCTATAATATACCTGGAGCTGATCTGAAAGTGTCTTCAAAGAAACTTACTCACTGCTTTATGCTCTTCTTACCTGCGACAGCATACAAAGCTATCACTGAGTGGTGAACTCAGTGGTGCACAACTATAATTTAAAACATAGTACAATATACATTGATAAAATTTACAGTAAATAATTTGGAAATCTGAATACTCATCAAATTCTAAAACTCAAAATATTCATTGCCAATAATGTGAATCATTTGTATAAAATGACTTTGATCACGAAATTCAATTTATCAAATCATAACTAACCATTTAGGTAATTCCAACAAAATCAATTATACAAAAATCATAATTGAAATCACAATTCTTTACCATTCAAAAACATTCTGCATCTCAAAACCATGTTGTATCTTAAAAATTATTCTTATCTCACTAACTATGCAAGACTAATCCGAAAGGGCCATATTCGATGTGATTCTAACTCCCTATGGTCGGGGAGGTTGAATCAGATTCTAACTCCCTATGGTCGAGGAGGTCGAATCATCGTGCACAGTACCATCACAATAATGAATCTTCCGCAAGGGCCATAATGATAAAAAACTTAGATCTAACCTCAAATCAGAGGAAAATCTAAGCCTGTGCACGTACCATGGTAATCAAAACACAACTAACTCCATTGTCTTCTCAACAAATGAGAGAGACGGATAATAACCTAGTCAAGCATCTATAGTGAGATATAAAACAATATCACAATCCTTTTAGCGAGCATAAATCACAATACAATTCGATTTAAAGTTAATTCTAATATCCAATAATTTTTATGCTCATCACAATTCAAATCATAAATTTGCATTTTTCCATGAAAATTACTATCACAATTCAAAACATGTTCTATCACAATTTTTCAAAACATAATTTATTCAATCCATAACAATGCTTAATACTTGTGGAAATACCATTTCACAAAGTTAAATTCATACATACTATAACAATTTTCAATAATCATTGAATTAAATCCAATGCTTGTTAAACATAATACATAAGAAAAATATGTCATTTAATCATATGAAATATTCAAACAAAATTAGTTAAAAACTAGTTGTGCACAAACCTCTGATAACTGTCTCTTGGCTCTGACTCAGTGTTTCCTTCCCCTTCCCTGAGTCTTTGCTAACTGAGAAACACAATTTGAAGTGTTTCAGTAGTAAATTAAACTGTCTCTAACGATAATGCTTGATAAGTAATTCACTGAATGCTATTATTTGCTTAATCAACCTAATATATCGACCCTCAATGCATTTTAGGTAAATTAGGTTTTAATGTTACTAACATGTCACATTCGATAGTCTTTTAGGGTTGGTACATGTTACCAATTTCAGTTCCGTATATACTGCATTTTCTTGCAATTTGCTGGATTCTGGGATACTAGTTTGACCTAGCTGGACGACCTAGTTCCCTCGGTTTTCGGGTTTCGGTCAAAACTACAAACTTGTAGATCTATGTCTTATTGCACGCGAGGCAAAATTTCAGGTCATTCTGAGTTATGTAGACCAAGTTATGGTCATTTTACTATTGCTAGTCAATTTGCATCAAAATTAGTCACTTTAGGTCAATTTTGGTTCGGCCAGTTTTTGGACCCGAACTTGTGCAAGCTGTTTGACTTGCTTATGGTCATTTCTGGGCTTTGATGTCTTCATAAGACTTGTAGATATGGGTCTTAACTATTCATGGTTAAAATTTCAGGTCAATTGGACCTGTTTTGAGTGAGTTATGGGCCGAAACACTAACTGCTGCCCAATTGGTAAATTTTGAGGCCTTTATTGCACTTAATCCGGATTTGGTCATTTTTCAAGCTACCTTGCAAGCGGAATTTTGGCAAGCTTTCTTCATGAAAGTTGGCACATTTTGTGCCTAGTTTCACCTCCAATTGGTCTCATACCAATTGGAGCCACACACTTAAAGTTATAGGCCTAAAACACAAACTGCCTTATTGCATTTTTTTCATACACATCAAGGATCACTCCTAACACTTACCAAAGTCAATATTCAAGTCAATTCTGGTTGTATCATGACCTAAACATAATTCACAACACATTATAGGTCATTTTGGCAGCTTACAATTACATTCAACATACACCATAAAGTGTAGAATTTTTCAACTCAATTTACAACAATTCAATCACCTAACCATAACACTTTTTTCATGTCCAACTTCACACCATCATATATACACTCAAATTGCCCTAACATCCAACACAATTCAACATTAATATACCATAAACCAAGCATGAATTCCAGCATTCTTCAAGAGTTAACAACCTGCCGCAATGGTACCTTTACATTTCATTAATTTCCAAGCTTTAAATTTCAATTCACATTTACATATACTAAGTATACATCACCCAAACAATTTCCTACACAATATATATTTAATCAATCATTTAATTCACCATTTACAAGCAAAAATAAACTGCCTTCAAAGTGTTTCCATGGCTGCCAAAAGTACACATCCCCATTCAACATCAAACCTCAAAAATTTCTCCATAAATCAAACACCCATAACATCCTTACAAACTTTAATTAAACAATAATAAAAAACACAAACTTACCACTTTGGAAATTCTTCATGTAACATCCTCCCGGTAGAAACTCCGTACATCCTACTGTTCCGGTGACCGGTGTCGGTCCGGACAGCTAGAACGTCCGGAAAAATATTTAAACTAAAGTGAGGAACCATAATTAACTCAAATATTAATGAGAAAAATTTAGTAAAAATTTTAGAAATAAAAATCTGATTAAGTCAAATGAGCGGTGCCCAAGCGATGGGTAACCGGAGGAAGTTGCGGTTCTAGCGAGGAGCCCTAGACAGGAAAAAATTATAAAATAATTTTTGGGACTCCAGAGAAGGGTCATTGAGGTTCCTATGGCATTAGAATGCCAAGAAAATATTTAGAAAAATTTTTCAATCGCTACAGACAATTTTGACCCGTTAAGCCAAACGGAGGGCATTTTGGTCATTTCGCCTTCAGAGGTGATTTTTGGCCGACTTGTCCAGTTGACTAAATAATTAATATGACATAAAATATGGATAAACATTACTAGAAATTAAATTGAAGATGAGTAGTGGAGGAAAGAAAAGAAAGTGAAGAAAAAGCTTATTTATGACATCATTGTGATGTCATTTAAAATTGCCAACCAATCACCATTAAGTAACCATTTGACTAACTAATAAAAGAACTAAATAAAGACCAAGGAAGACCAAAAACCAGCTGCCTTCTCTTTAGCCAAAAACGTGAGTTTCTCTTCTTCCTCCCTCCATTGATGTTCAATCAAGCAAGCTTAATTTCCTACCTTGTTTCACCATAAAACCCTAACCCCACTTCATTAAAATTTTACCCTACACCTTAAACAAGCTTTTGGCAGCCAAGAAGAGGAAAGAAAGAGAAGTTTGAGTTGGGAAAAAAACTGCCCTATTCAAGGTTAGTGCACTATATACCTAAAACTCTTTAATTTCATGAAATGGAACTTGAATTTAGTAAGAAAATGTAATTTAAATGAACAAAAATTCATGTGTATGTGTACATGAGTTTTGGCTGCCCTAGTGAAGGAATAGGAAGGAGTGTTTTTGATGAGCTTGAAGTGAACTAGAATCATGTAGGAAGTTTATAAACATAAGAATAATAAGTTGGTATGCTAACTAAGGCATTTTGTAGAAAACCTAATGTGAAGCTAGGGTTTTGGGGAGTGAAAATTGACTTGGCTTAGGAAATTATTAGAGCACATTTTAATGGTCAATTAGTGACCATCTTAGGTAAGTTGACCATAAATGGACTGAAAAATAGGATTGCAAAGTGAAGTTGCAGGCTGCCCTAGGACAGCAGCAAAGGGACTGAAAATTCAGTCCACTTGGACTGCCATAACTTGGGCTGTGTTGGTCCAATTGGTGTTTGGCCAATTGGACATGAAACTAGGCTTATAATGGCACATTTTTGCTGAAGAAACCATGCCCAAAAGACCAAAGCAAGAGGACCAAAACTTGGCCCCAATCCGGACACCTTGCAATAGCCCCTGCAGAATTGACCAAATGTACAGTAACTGTTCATTTGGCCATAACTCACTGTAGATTTGGTTAATTGACCTGAAATTTTTACAGCAACAAGACAAGATATAGACAAACAACTTTCATGAAGAAATCTACACCAAATAATGCCATTAACCCATTCAAATGATTGGGCAAAGTTAACTTATCAAACCTGCAACTCTGCAGATTTACATTTGAACAGTAATGTTTGGATGACTATAACTCCCTCTAGAAAACTCGGATTTAGGCGATTCTTGAACCGATGGAAACCTAAGGTATGGTAGAACATGTCATATGAAGAAGTTAATATCATGAAACATGATTAGCCCTCGACTACACAATAAGTTAGTAATTATTCATTTCTTATGAACACAATAGCAAGGAAATTATTATTTTTATTTGCATATTGTATTTTCTTGTATTATTGGCACCACTAAGCTTTATGCTTAGCTCGTCGCTTTTGCAACGCGTAGGTACTGAAGATTTGGACAGAGGGCCCAGTAGACCACAGATTGGGTAAAGCCATTCACAGTTCTGCATGTGTCCGTGTCACCTCAACTTCTGGAGTGCATTGGTAGGACACTAGGTGTCATTTTGGCATTCTGTAATAAATTTTAATTTTCTCATATGTAATGAAACTTATGTAATGTATTTTGATTTTCATGTAAATAATGCAAATTTGTGCTTGTAAATGGAAAAGTGAATATTGATCTGTGACTGTTACATGACTATCAAACGAGATGAATGATTGAGAATTGAAATTGATAAATGAATGGTTGACAAATGTTAAGATGATGATTATTGGAGTTTGAGAGTAATTGAATACGAATATATGAATATTGGAAGTGTTTTTCACAGGTTCCGAAGAACTGTTTTCTCCATTTTAAACCAGTACTCTGCCGGATTTTCTATAAAATTTTCGGAACCTCAAATAAATTACAATTTCAATAAATGAATTATATTTCACAAGTTATTTTCAAAACTATGATAAAAATGAATTAAGATAAAATAGTGTGCTCCGGCACACTGAGTGGCATAACTTGCTCGACTACACTATAGTCGGGTAAGGGGTGCCACATTTAGTGGTATCAGAGCACGGTTTAGGCGTTTCTGGGCCTAGATTGAGTCCATACCATGCATTGCATTTGTAAGAGTCGAGGTGACACTAATGCAGATCTGTTTATCTTTCTTATTTTGAATAGGATATGGACCCTTAATCTCAGAGAGCAGTCGAGGAGGAAGTGGAGAGTCATGCTCCACCTACAGCAGCTGAGACTGGGGGCATGAGAGAATCTGCTCCGCCAGCTCAAGCAGAGCCTGCTCAGCCTCCACAGGCCATGTTTCAGCAAATGGCTGATTTCTTTAGACAAATGGCCGGGGTAATGCCAGCACCACCACCACCACCAGCTCCACAGCAGAAATCACATCTGGAAAGGCTAAGAAAGTTTGGAGCAGTGGATTTCTATGGCAAGAGAGAAGATGATTCTATTGCAGCCGAGAATTGGTTGAACAGAACAGGCAGAGTTCTAAAACAACTCCACTGCACCCCTGAACAAAACCTGGAAGCTGCCATATCTTTGTTGCAAGATGATGCATACGAGTGGTGGGACACGGTGTCCAGTGAAGTACAGCAGGAAATAGTGACATGGGACTTCTTTCTCTCTGAATTCAAGAAGAAATATGTGGGTATTGTATACCTAGAAGAGAGAAGAAGGGAATTCATTAACCTGAGGCAGAGACAGTTGTCAGTGGCTGAGTATGAGAAGGAATTTGTCAGATTAAGCCGCTACGGAAGGGAGATAGTCTCTAATGAGGCCGAAAGGTGTAATAGATTTGAAGAAGGATTAAATGACAATATAAAGATCATGATCACTGCCTTGGGAATCACAGACTTCACCAAGATAGTGGAAGCTGCATTAAAAGTGGAGAAAGTGAGAATAAATGAACAAAATAGGAAAGATAGGTAGCGTAAGAGGGAATTTGGACCAGGACAGTCAAATATACTAACTGATAGTAACAAGTTTAAGGGTCCTAGTTCACAAGATCAGACACAGGGCCACAGAGGCCAGATTGGAATATCTATAGCTTGTTCCCCGGGCACAATAACAAGGGGTTCAACCCTAATGCCTGAATGTATGCATTATGGTAGAAAACACAGAGGGGAGTGTCGACTGTTAACTGGAGAGTGTTTCAAGTGTGGGGCTACGGATCATTTCATAAGAGATTGCCCTCAGAGGAGTGGCTCAATAGCTCCTGTACAAGTTCATAGGCCTTCCCCTATAGTTCAAAGGGGTAAAGGATCGGGTAGAGCAGAAACGGCTGACATTTCACAGAAGATTGTTTCTGAGACAGTTGAAAAGCCCGAAGTCAGGGTGGCACCACAAGTATATGCTATGGAAGCTCAGGAAGAGCCAAACCAGCATAATCGATGAGGCGATACAAGGAAGTGAAGAAACAAGGAGGTAGCAACTCCCCGATTACTTAAGTCAGGTAAATTTTGAGGACGAAATTTAAATAAGAGGGGAAGAGTTATAACATCCTCCCGGTAGCAACTCCGTACATCCTACTGTTCCGGTGATCGGTGTCGGTCCGGACAGCTAGAACGTCCGGAAAAATATTTAAACTAAAGTGAGGAACCATAATTAACTCAAATATTAATGAGAAAAATTTAGTAAAAATTTTAGAAATAAAATACAGTTAAGTCAAATGAGCCGGTGCCCAAGCGATGGGTAACCCAGAGGGAAGTTGCGGTTCTCGCAACGAGGAGCCCTATACCCGGGAAAAAAATTATAAAATAATTTTTGGGACTCCAGAGAAGGGTCATTGAGGTTCCTATGGCATTAGAATGCCAAGAAAATATTTAGAAAAATTTTTCAATCGCTACAGACAATTTTGACCCGTTAAGCCAAATGGAGGGCATTTTAGTCATTTCGCCTTCAGAGGTGATTTTTGGCCGACTTGTCCAGTTGACTAAATAATTAATATGACATAAAATATGGATAAACATTACTAGAAATTAAATTGAAGATGAGTAGTGGAGGAAAGAAAAGAAAGTGAAGAAAAAGCTTATTTATGACATCATTGTGACGTCATTTAAAATTGCCAACCAATCACCATTAAGTAACCATTTGACTAACTAATAAAAGAGCTAAATAAAGACCAAGGAAGACCAAAAACCAGCTGCCTTCTCTTTAGCCAAAAACGTGAGTTTCTCTTCTTCCTCCCTCCATTGATGTTCAATCAAGCAAGCTTAATTTCCTACCTTGTTTCACCATAAAACCCTAACCCCACTTCATTAAAATTTTACCCTACACCTTAAACAAGCTTTTGGCAGCCAAGAAGAGGAAAGAAAGAGAAGTTTGAGTTGGGAAAAAAACTGCCCTATTCAAGGTTAGTGCACTATATACCTAAAACTCTTTAATTTCATGAAATGGAACTTGAATTTAGTAAGAAAATGTAATTTAAATGAACAAAAATTCATGTGTATGTGTACATGAGTTTTGGCTGCCCTAGTGAAGGAATAGGAAGGAGTGTTTTTGATGAGCTTGAAGTGAACTAGAATCATGTAGGAAGTTTATAAACATAAGAATAATAAGTTGGTATGCTAACTAAGGCATTTTGTAGAAAACCTAATGTGAAGCTAGGGTTTTGGGGAGTGAAAATTGACTTGGCTTAGGAAATTATTAGAGCACATTTTAATGGTCAATTAGTGACCATCTTAGGTAAGTTGACCCTAAAATGGACTAAAAAATAGGATTGCAAAGTGAAGTTGCAGTCGCCTAGGACAAGAAAGAAGGGACTGAAAATTCAGTCCACTTGAACTGCCATAACTTGGGCTGTGTTGGTCCAATTGGTGTTTGGCCAATTGGACATGAAACTAGGCTTATAATGGCACATTTTTGCTGAAGAAACCATGCCCAAACGACCAAAGCAAGAGGACCAAAACTTGGCCCCAATCCGGACACCCTGCAACAGCCCCTGCAGAATTGACCAAATGAACAGTAACTGTTCATTTGGCCATAACTCACTGTAGATTGGGTTAATTGACCTGAAATGTTTACAGCAACAAGATAAGATATAGACAAACAACTTTCATGAAGAAACCTACCCCAAATAATGCCATTAACCCATTCAAATGATTGGGCAAAGTTAAGTTATCAAACCTGCAACTCTGCAGATTTACATTTGAACAGTAATGTTTGGATGACTATAACTCCCTCTAGAAAACTCGGATTTAGGCGATTCTTGAACCGATGGAAACCTAAGGTATGGTAGAACATGTCATATGAAGAAGTTAATATCATGAAACATGATTAGCCCTCGACTACACAATAAGTTAGTAATTATTCATTTCTTATGAACATAATAGCAAGGAAATTATTATTTTTATTTGCATATTGTATTTTCTTGTATTATTGGCACCACTAAGCTTTATGCTTAGCGCGTCGCTTTTGCAATGCGTAGGTACTAAAGATTTGGACAGAGGGCCCAGTAGACCACAGATTGGGTAAGGCCGTTCACAGTTCTGCATAGTGTCCGTGTCACCTCAACTTCTGCAGTGCATTGGTAGGACACTAGGTGTCATTTTGGCATTCTGTAATAAATTTTGATTTTCTCATATGTAATGAAACTTATGTAATGTATTTTGATTTTCATGTAAATAATGCAAATTTGTGCTTGTAAATGGAAAAGTGAATATTAATCTGTGACTGTTACATGACTATCAAACGAGATGAATGATTGAGAATTGAAATTGAGAAATGAATGGTTGACAAATGTTGAGATGATGATTATTGGAGTTTGAGAGTAATTGAATACGAATATATGAATATTGGAAGTGTTTTTCACAGGTTCCGAAGAACTGTTTTCTCCATTTTAAGCCGGTACTCTGCCGGATTTTCTATAAAATTTTCGGAACCTCAAATAAATTACAATTTCAATAAATGAATTATATTTCACAAGTTATTTTCAAAACTATGATAAAAATGAATTAAGATAAAATAGAGTGCTCCGGCACACTGAGTGACATAACTTGCTCGGCTACACTGTAGTCGGGTAAGGGGTGTCACACTTCAAAACTCCACAAAAACTTTCCTTTCTTGCTGCCTATCTACTGCCCATGGTGTGAGGATCAAAATTAATGAAGACAAGTAAACAAAATCTAGCTTGAAAATGGGTGTAATGAACCATGCAATTGGGAGGCCATGGGAGGGTTTTGGAGTCCTTGAATTCGGCAATGGTGAGTTGAATGAGGAAGATGAAGGTGCTGCATGAAGTGGCTGTCCACTTAGGTGCAAATGGCTCCCACTAACTCTCCACTAAAGTTTATTTAGTTAATATTATATGTTAAAGTTTAATTATTTAAGTTATTTCCCATTTCTTTCAACATTTATATTATGTACCACAATTTTAATTTTTCATTATATTTTCCAAGTGTAATAATATTTATTTTTAATGGACATTTAGGTCAAAAGACAACTCGGGGTGTCAAATGACCACAATGCCCCTGTTCGGGTTGCATTCCCGATTTTTCGGTAACACCGGATTTTGTCCGTTTTTCGATTTCTCACTTTTCTTTGTACTAATTAATTAATTTTTCTTTGATATTTCTAATGACATTTATACTTCAATAGGGGTCTATTTAAGTCCTACAAATATTTTCCAGGGTTCCCAGATCTGGCTGAGTCAGTCCACGTCGCGACTTCCGGCAGTGTCACCATCGCTTCATTTCGCTTAACTTGGTTACATTTCTTTGCTATTATTTTTCCTTTGTTTTTCTTGTATTTTCTTTTCTTGTATTTCATTATTTTATGTCTCCTCACTCATATCGAAGTGTAGTTCTAGGCATCCTAGCTGTCCGGACAACACTGGTCACTAGAACAGTAGAACGCACTACCGAACATAGGGGCGTTACAGGGAGAATTGTAACACCCCTATGTTCGGTAGTGCATTCTACTGTTCCTGTAACCATTGTTATCCTGACAGCTAGGATGCCTAGAACTACACTTAGATATTGATGAGGAGACATAAAATAATGAAATATAAGAAAAGAAAATACAAGAAAAACAAAGGAAAAATAATAGCAATGAAATGTAACCAAGTTAAACGAGCTGAGAACCCTAGCGATGGGTGACCGCACTAGGAAGTCGCGGTGTGGACCGTTGACTAGCCCTGGACTGCGGGGAACCCTAGAAAATATTTTTAGGACTTAAATAAATGTCTATTGAAGTATAAATATTATTAGAAATATCAAAGAAAAATTAATTACTTAGTACAAAGGAAAGAGAGAAATCAAAAAATGGACAAAACCTGGTGTTACCGAAAAATTGGGAATGTAACACGAACAGGGGCATTGTGGTCATTTGACACCCCGAGTTGTCTTTTGACCTAAATGTCCATTAAAAATATATGATATTACACTTGGAAAATGTCATGAAAAATTAAATTAGTGGTACCTAATGTAAATAGCCAAAATGGGAAGCTTAATGTGGGAAAATGAAACTTATGAATAAACTAATATTAAACAACCCTTAGTGCTCCACTCACCCACCAAAGTGGACCACTTATTCATCAATTTGGACAGCAAATTCAACTTCATCTTCAAGCTCTCAAATTCAGCCGAAATTGCTCCCAACAAACCTCCATTGCAACATGACTTGAAAGCTCCATGCAAGTGAGATTCAAGCTCCTTTCTTGGCACTTTCCTTCATTAAAAGTTGTCCATACACCTTGGGCAGCAGATAGGCAACAAGAAGACCAAGTTTTGGAGAGGTTTTGAAGAGTTTCCTAAGTGGTAAGTATGTGTTTTTTTTATTGCTTCATTAAAGTTTGTAAGGATGTTATGGGTACTTGAATTGTTGAGAGATTTTTGAGGTTTGATGTTTAAAGGGAGATGTATACTTTTGGCAGCCATGGAAACTCCTTAACGACAGTTTATTCTTGCTTGTAAATGGTAGATTAAAGGGTTGATTAAGTGTTTATGTGTGTAGGAATTAATTTGGGTGATGTATACTAAGTATATGTGAATGTGCACTTGAATTTGGAAGCTTGGAAATTAATGGAGAGAGGTGTATGAATCGGTAGCTTGAATGGTGAACCATAAAAATGTTATTTCATGTTTGATTTATGGAATATTAATGTTGAATTGTGGTACTTGTTATGGCAGCTTGTGTATATGTATGAAGGTGTGAGGTTGGACATGTAAATGAGCTGGGTTAGGTGATTGAATTGTTTGTAATTTGAGCTTGAAAAATTCTGTACTATATGGTGCATATTGAGTGTGATTATAAGCTGCCAAAATGACCAACAATGTGTTGTGAAATGTGTTTAGGTTATGGTACAAACCAAAATTGGCATGAATGTGTAGTTTGGTAAGTGTTAAATGTATCCTTTAATGAGTAATGAACAAAATGCAATAGGGCAGTTTATGTTTTGGGCCTAGAAACTTGAGTGTGTGGCTCCAATTGGTATGAGACCAATTGGAGGTGAAACTAGGCACAAAAAGTGCCAACTTTCATGAAGGAAGCTTACCAAAATTCTGCTTATAAGGTAACTTGAAAAATGACCAAATCCGGATTAGTGCATTTAAGGCCTGAAAATTGACCATTTAGGCAGCAGTTAGTGTTTTGGACATAACTCACTCAAAATAGGTCCAATTGACCTGAAATTTTTACCATGAATAGTTGAGACATATATCTACAAGTCTTATGCAGACACCAGAGCCCATAAATGACCATAAGTAAGTCAAATAGCTTGCACAAGTTCAGGTCTAAAAACTGGCCGAACCAAAATTGACCTAAAATGACTTAAAGTGACTAATTTTGGTACATTCTGACCAGCAATAGTAAAATGACCATAACTTGGTCTAGTAAACTCAGAATGACCTGAAATTTTGCCCCACGTGCAATAAGACATAGATCTACAAGTTTGTAGTTTTGACCAAAACCCGAAAATAGAGGGAACTAGGTCATCCGGCTAGGTCAAATTAGTATACTGGAATCCGACAAATTGCAATAAAACGCAATATACATGGAAATGAATTGGCTAACATGTACCAACCCTAAAAGGCTACAAATGTGACATATTGGTAACATTAAAACCTAATTCACCTAGAATGCATCGAGGGTCGACATCTTAGGTTGACTAAGGAAATAATAGAACTCAATGAATTAATTATTAAGCATTATCGTTAGAGAAAGTTTAAATGAGTACTGAAACACTTCAAATTGTGTTTCACAGTTAGCAAAGACTCAGGGGAAGGGAAGGAAACACTGAGTCAGAGCCAAGAGACAGTTATCAGAGGTTTGTGCACAATAGTTATTTCTTTTGAATTTTTCAATTGAAATAAATTATGATTAATTGTATGTTATTGTTTTAAATTGTGTATGTGCACAATAGTTATTTCTTTTGAATTTTTCAATTGAAATAAATTATGATTATTTGTATGTTATTGTTTTAAATTATGTTTGTGCACAATAGTTATTTCTTTTGAATTTTCCAATTGAAATAAATTATGATTAATTGTATATTATTGTTTTAAGTTGTGTTTGTGCACAATAATTTTGATATTCACTGCTTTTACTAGAAAATTTATTTGGAGAAATGAGTTATGAATAATTTTTTATTGTTTTGGCTTTGAGAATCTTAATTGGAAATTGTTGTGTTGCCTACTTTGCAAATGGAAATTTTGAGATAAATATGATTTGTGGTTTGTATGAAATATTTAAATATTGTGATTTGGAATTGTTTTGATTCACACTTGGCATGACACTATTACTATGTTCCTCCTCCATTTATGGGGTGAGTGTGATTATATTCCTCCCTCTTTGACTTATCAGTCTGGGGTGAGTGTGATTATTTTCCTCCCTCTCTGGTTTACCAGTTGAAGTTGTAGATCGGATGAGTACTCATTAGCTAACTAGCCACCTCCCTCATTGATTTCGATTAGTGAGGTTGTAGATTGCTTTGTCGTAGTGTACAACACAGCATTGATCGGAAATTTTGTGTCATGGCTTAAGTTGTGTATGAATTGACAACACTGTGTTTATTAAATTATTTGACCCAAAATTTTTCTATAATGAGCTTTGATAATTTGTGAAATGTAATTGTGCAGCATTTTAATTGTGTTATTGATTTGCAAAACAGTATTATTCAGTTATTTGATCAAATTGTGTTATTGATTGGCAAAACTGTATTATTCAGTTATTTGATCAAATTTGTGTTATATAAACTTTGTAAATTGTAAAATGGAATTGTGAACTATTTGATATGTGACTTGTCAAAAAAAGATTTATGTATCGCATTTCAAATTGTTATTCTGCACCACTGAGTAAATTTTACTCAGCAATAGCTTTTCATTACTATCGCAGGTAGACAGACTGACAGGGTAGCAGACTAGGCTGCTAGTGCTTCAGTGAGAGATCGTCGGGTATATTGAGTATACCATATTTTGCATTTTGTATTCTAACGTATGATCACTGTATGTATATAGTGTTCTTGGTTTTGAGCAATTGTAAATTAAAATTGTACATTGAATTTGTAAAATAAATTGTAAATTATTTTGGACTTATAAAATTTGTACTATATTTCTTTTATCTCAGCCATTGGAAATATTTAAAAATTATTGTGGTTTTGAGTTGAGAAACATGTTGTGTTGATTAAATGTTGGAGTTTGAGATTGAGAAATATATTTGAAGTGCTTTTTATAGGTTTTTGAAGAACTGCTTTATTCAAAATACAGATGGTACTCTGGCAAAATTTTTATAGAAATTACTAATAATTCAAATGTGTTAGCTGTTTCACTTCAGTTCAAAAAAGTTTTTAACACCTGTAAATAGTGCTCACCACTGTAAAAAGAAGTAAGAAAAGTTTTAAAATCCCTTGTAGTGTATTTAATGGGTTATCAGTAGACGAAGTTGGTAATTCATTAGGTATACTACGGGATCATGTTATGCCTTACAGAGGGGTAGGGTGTGACAAGTACGGATTTTCATCCACAGACGGATGGACAATCAAAAAGGGTGATTCAGGTAACCCTTTGAACTTAATGAATCACTATAATTGTTAAAGGAATGATAATAATAACCTAACACAAATGACATGAATGACATTGTATGATAGGTATTGGAGGATATGTTTAGAAGCTGCATTATTAAATTTGAAGGAAGTTAGGAGAAGTATCTTCCTTTGGTAGAATTTACTTACAGCAACAGCTACCAAGCCAACATAAAAATGGCTCCATATGAAGCATTGTATGGGACGAGATGCAGGACTCCTTTATGCTGGACAGAAATGGGTGAAGAAAAGGTAGTGGGCCCAGATTTAGTGAGACAGACTAAGGAAAAAGTGAAACTCATCGGAGACAATTTGAAAGTCACCTCAGATGGACAAAAGTCATATACCGACCTGAGGAGAAAGGACATAGAGTATGAGGTTGGTGATAAGGTGTTTTTTAAGGTATCACCTTGGAAGAAAGTGCTGAGATTTGGTAAGAAGGGTAAGTTGAGCCCTAGGTTTATTGGTCCATACGATGTCATTGAGCGTGTGGGTCTAGTAGCCTATAGGCTAGCTTTACTACCTGAACTAGATAAGATTCACAATTTGTTCCATGTGTCGATGCTTAAGAGATACAGATCAGATCCTTCACATGTTATTTCAGTAGAGGAGATAATTGTGCAACCTAATTAGACATATGGAGAAGAACTAGTCAGAATCTTGGCACGGGAAGTGAAAGAACTCATAAATAAGAGGATCCCATTAGTGAAAGTCTTATGGAGACACCACAATACAGAAGAAGCAACATGGGAGAGCGAGGAGACAATGAGGCAGCAGTTCCCTCAGCTCTTCACATCAGGTAAATTTTGAGGACGAAATTTTTAGTAGAGGAGAAGAATTGTAACACCCTCACCGTAGGTAGTCCGTATATTCTACTGTTCCGGTAACTAATGTTTGTTTGGACAGTCAGAATTTCTGGAACTACACCTAAACTATAGTGAGGAGGCAAAAATTGAAGAAATAAATGTTAAAAAAATATAGAAAAAATTTAGAGAAAAATAAATTAAAATTTAGAGAATTTATAAATTAGTACAAAAATAATAAAAATAACCCAATATGCACCATGAATGTTTGTTTGGACAGTCAGAATTTCTAGAACTACACCTAACTATAGTGAGGAGGCAAAAATTGAAGAAATAAATGTTAAAAAAATATAGAAAAAATTTAGAGAAAAATAAATTAAAATTTAGAGAATTTATAAATTGGTACAAAAATAATAAAAATAACCCAATATGCACCATGAATGGCATTTTGGTCACCCCAGAGGTGAATTTTGACCTAAATATCAAAATTAAAAATTTGAGAGAATAAAAATTAACATAAGTCAAAAACCTTATGAATTGAATCAGAAAAGATGAAGAAAAGAAGAAGAAAAAGAAAAGAAAAAGCTTAGGAAACTTAAAAATTTAAAGTACAAAATTCATAATATATATATATATACCACTAGAGACAAAACCCACCAACCCTTTTCTTCCTCCACTTCTTCTCTTCTCTCTCTTTCCTCCCATGGCCGACTGCAATGTCCCATTTCCACCATTGTTGTCAAGCTTTCAAGATTGATTTCCCAAGCTTCTACCCATCAAAACCCATAGCTCACTTCATTAAAAATCCACCCCACACCCTAAGGAAGCTATAGATACCCATAAAGAGGAGAAAAGTTGAAGTTTAGGAAGCTTGAAGTTGGGTCACCACAAAGGTTAGTGCTTTAAACTTTTAATCTCTTCTTTAAGCATGAATATCATGCTAAATCAAGTGAAAATTTGCATGAAATTGAAAAGACAATTTGAAGGAAATAACCCTTGATTTTCGACAGCCATAGGATTAGGGGTAATTGATGCTTTTAATGGTCTTAACTATGTTAGTAATGGTGTGTGATGAGTGTAATTAAGTTAAATTATGAAATTTATGCATTGACTATGAGTTATGAAAATTCAAGTTAGGGTTTTGATTAAAAATTGAAAATTTTGTGCAATTGATGAAATTTGACTTGTTGAGATGGATTGGTATTTATAGAAGTGGTATGACAATTAAAGTAAGGGAGTTGGAGGAATTGAGATATTGGGAGTGTTTGATTTTCTACAAGTTGGGACTTAATGAGTCCAGTGCTTTTATTGAACCATAATTGAAAATGTGTGACTCTAATTGGTATGAGGCCAATTGGAGGTGAAATTAAACTCAAAATAGCCCATTTTTCATTGTAGACACCATGCCCAAAATTTGTCAAAATCATGATTAATTCTCTGCCTAAACCAGAATGACCAAACCCTGAAACCCAGAAAATGACCAAATGAATCGTATGTGTTCATTTGGTCATAACTCTCTCTATATTGGTCCAAATAACCTAAAATTTACATCAATGGAAAGCTTAGACATAGGGCTACACTTTTCATGCAGACCACTTGACACAGTTTTTCCTTTAACCAAGTCAAATTATTAGAACAAGTTGGGTCACTAAAACTTCCAACCCAGAAATTGACCAAAACATTGTTCCTTTGGTATGCTTGACCAGATTTGGCAAAAATGCTATAATTTGGGCTCCAAATTTGCAAATTGAGTGAAACTAGTGCCAAAAGTTTTAGAAGACACAGCACAATAATTTTTATGTTTTGACCAAGCTCCAAAAACCATTGAATCCTAGGGAAAATATTAGCCAAAGTTAGGAATTAAAATCTGGAAATGTTAAGTTGAACCTAGAATGCCATTTGATACCCATATGTTCATTTGGCCATAACTCCCCCTAGAAAACACCAATTGAGATAAGCCATACCTTTCCAGAAATTTGAGAAACAGGGCTACAACTTTTTTTTAGGAACCTTCCTCAAATTATGAATTTAAGAATCTCAAAAAGTGGCCTACAATCACTATCCTGAACTGAGCCCCTATTGGCACTGGGTACATGAACCCAGGTCAGTTAATTGGTCATAAATAAATCCACAAAACTTGAAAAATTATGATGCAAATTTCTCAATTATTATAAGACATAGGGTAACAATTTTTATGAAGATAACTATGCTAAAAAGTGGCTGCAACCTGTTCTGTTAATTAGGTAAACTTTAAGTCCAAAAGCTACCTAGTTAATGAACCAGAATCTGGAAATGAGTAAGTTATGGTTACTTAATCATAACTTGAGTTCTAAAAATCAAATTGACATGATTCAAAAAGGAAAATAAAGATAAGACATAGGGGAACAACTTCCATGGAGGAAGTGTGGCCAAACAGTGGCTGCAAACTAATCAAATGGATAGGTAAATGTGAGACACAAAAACTGAAACTAAGGAAAGGTCCATAAAATAAATTATCTTATGGTAGGGAATTTAACCCTAACAAGCTATTGAACGCTTAACCATATAAAAGAGGTAAGTGGGACCTATTTTCCCACTATAAAGTGATATGAAAAATCAAATAAATATGTAATAATGTGTAATTACCCATAGTATACCTAGACTTATTTATTTAGTTTAGATCGATTAGTATACCAATTAGGGACTACAGATAACAGTACTGCCTACCGAGAAAATCATGAACTGATAATATATGTCTGGTATGATTGTTCTACAAGCTATATGCCTACGTACTGGCCATTGTGCCTACTTTATTTCTGGCTTTACAAGCCTGACAGTGAGTCTCGTGCCCGACAGCTGGCCTCGTGCCTGACATATGTATATTGGGTAGACATATGGCTGTTTCACCCGTATACTCCCATGTATCCAGCTCTTATAGTCTGTTGTAGGTTTCTTGGGCATTGATAATGATTAATTAATACTGAATACATAATAAGTAAACAGAAAAGATCCCAATAATTTTTATTGTTTCTAAAGTACAATAAAAATGTAAAAGACCCAGAAATTATGAATTGCAATTATTATTTCTATTGTTAAATTATTGTTATAATAAATTATGCACCACTAAGCGTTATGCTTAGCGCATTGGTTTCCATCGCATATGTATTGGAGACCAGTCCGAGCAGCCGCAGTAGCAGTACCAGTAGTGCCCTGATAGAGCCCTGACGAGATTTGCCACCATTCAGAGTCACCTAACTAGTCTTTTATATTTTGGTAGAGCCCATGTATAGACTAGTATTGTGACACCCCTTACCCAACTACAGTGTAGCCGAGCAAGTTATGCCACTCAGTGTGCCGGAGCACTCTATTTTATCTGATTTCATTACAGTCCTTAATTTATTTATTCAAAAACTTTATTGAAGATTTAGGCTATTTTTACTTTTATCAAAATCTAACTAAGTTGGAAATTTCAAAAATTTTAACGATAATCCGACAAAGTGTCAGCTGTAATTTGGACTAACAGTTCTTCTGAACCTGCCAAAGACAATTTCAATATATACTCAATTTCTCAAACTTAATAGTCTCAAAAATTTTCAAACATAATGTATCTCAATGCAGTATCCAGATTTCTCAGAAATCTCATTAGATTTTCAATATCTCAATATTCACAAGTATAATCTCATTATAACTCAAATTCAATTCACATACTAAAATACTTACTTTGAATAGCTTCCATAATTCATAGGTTAATTACATGAGTTTATTTTGTACAAGATATACAAATAATTTACAATGTGCTAGGAATGAACAATATACATAACATGTATAAAATGAGCCCTATCTACATGCATTGCTGAGGAGGTGACAATCTTGAACTCTTCCGACACTTCGCAGATCCGACTCCAAAAATCTCGATCGACAGTCTACTGGTTTTACCTTCAGTACCTGCGCGAGGAAGCAATTCCATCACGCTAAGCATTTCTGCTTAGTGGTGCAATAATATAACCAGAAATAATATATACAAGTAAAGAAAGAAATAAATGATAATTCAGATACTCAAGAATCAATTTAATTTGGTATGGTATTTCTAGTATCAACGATCTTATATACTAGTTTGTTCCTCTTTGGAAGTGCTTAATTTATAACTTTTCAGTAATACTAGTATATAATTTATTCTATCTGTATTGTATTTCAAGTGCATGCAGTTCGCAATTTATATTTTTGTTATGTTTCTTTTGCTAATCTCTTTTGCTTATTCATTCAATACTTAATTTAATTGTACTGGATTTTCATTATAATTAACTTAACTTAGCTGCCTGAATTGAATAATACTTTAATTGACTGCCCAAGTAACCTATGCTAGACGACTGGATTGGATAACGGGTCGTTGGCACTGGACACCACGGTGCCTCGGGCCGTCATACCATGGGACGTAGAACGTCAACCATGTATGCAGTCAGTATGGCTAAAAAGCCATGATATCACATAATCGGGCATAAAAGCCATACATATGGGCATAAAAGCCATGAATACGGGCATAAAGCCATGAATACAGGCATAAAGCCTTTCGCAGTACTGCTAAAACAATACCCTATTGGCATGCCAAACTATCCAAACCAATCTTGTTAGGTATACTAGGGCATTTGATACTTTAAAATATTAATATATTGTGCTTTATGACTTCATTATTTCATGATAAATTTCAATCATAATTCATACATTCATTTGATCATTTATATGATCACAATTCACATCAATTATCCTTTTATACCATTGTACTCAAAATACTTCTCCTCTTTACAATAATGAGAACTAATGTCTCATTCATACATTAATATGGTTTATTTATCCATTCATTATGTTATTCATATTGATCCCAATTTTAAACAATGGTTCACATGTACCATTGTATTCAAAACATTTTTCCTTTCTCATTTATACATTCAAGAGTCCACTTATGTAATTACAAATTTTATATTTCAAGTTGAGTTACTAATATTTTATGAATTCCATTTGTGATGGGCATATATGCCCTAACTATCTATTCACATCAATTAGGTGACTTATTTTTAATGTTTCAAGTAATCCATGAATATTTCATGGATTTCAAATTTATGGCCTAAATTTCTTTTTAACAATTTTGATTAGGATGCATAGTCCATATTTGTCATACAATTTTAAGCATTTAAGCTTAGAATTGGTTCTAGGTCTTCATCTTAATTCACTAATCATTTTGATTACTATTCACCATACTAGTCAACCAAAATGTTGACCTTTTTATACTTAATGGATATATTAATTCTAATTACACCAAGATCCCACATTTTGAGTTTTACATTTACTAGTATTAATTGCCAATTGCAATTTAAAGTCCCCTAGATGCATTTCTAATTTCAAATTTTGAATTTCAAGTTTTGGTGTCACTATTCACCTCATTGGTCAACAAAAATGTTGACTTTTGCATAGACAATAGGTACATTGGTTTTAACACTCCCGATGTACCACATTTTGCATTTAAAACTTGTTGGAATCAATTACCAAATCCATTTCCAAGCTTATTTCAAGTTTTCATGTCACTATTCACTTCATTAGTCAACTAAAATGTTGACTTTTGCATAGAAAATATGTACATTGACTTTGGCACTTCAAACATACTACATTTTTCATTTAAAACTTGTTGGTTTTGGTCACTTTCTTAAAGCTTAGGTCATTTTGGCAAAATTGCTAATTTTCGGTTTTGGTGCTCCGAAGTTGCACTGTTTCATTGGTCGATTTACTGTTGGAATTTGACAAAACTTCCTTCATAGAAAATGTTCCTTATTTTGTCTAGTTGAATTTCTTTTTTTGAATCACTCCATTTGGAGTTTTGTAGCTCAAGTTATGGCCAAAATAAGTTTACTGTTCACGTGCACTGTTCATGCTGCTATCATGGGTTCTGGCAGATTTTGATCCAACTTTGGTCAGTAATTTGATCAAGTTAAGTTCCTAATTTGGTCTAATTTTCTTCACATGAAATGTTCTACTATGTCTTAGGTTTCCATCGGTTCAAGAATCGCCTAAATCCGAGTTTTCTAGAGAGAGTTATAGTCCTCCAAACATTGCTGCTCACATGAAAATTCTGGAAATCTCAGTACAGTAAACTTCACTTTGCTCAATGATTTCATTAGGTTATGGTCATAATTTGGGGTAGGTTTCTTCATAAAAGTTGTTTGCCTATGTCTTAGCTTGTTGCTGTAAAAATTTCAGGTCAATTGACCAAATCTACAGTGAGTTATGGCCAAATGAACAGTTACTGTTCATTTGATCATTTCTGCAGGTGCTGTTGCAGGGTGTCCGGATTGGGGCCAACTTTTGGTCCTCTTGCTTTGGTCTTTTGGGCATAGTTTCTTCAGCAAAAATGTGCCATTATAAGCCTAGTTTCATGTCCAATTGACCAAACACCAATTGGACCTACACAGCCAAGGATATGGCAGTCCAAACATGCTTGACTCACAGCCTCATTTCTGCTGTCTCTTGGCAGCCTCCCCATTTCAGTTTACCATGCATTAGCTCACTTCAAATTATGATTTACTTGCCTTAAATGGTCACTAATTGACCATTAGAATGTCCACTAATCATTCCATAAGCCAAATCATATTTTCACTCCCAAAACCCTAGCTTAAATTCAAAATTTACACAATTTACCTTAATTAACCAACTACTTCATTATCCTTATGTTCATACACTTTAAACATAATCTCTAGTGCACTCCAAGTCCATCCAAACACTCAATCTTGTTCCTTCCTTAGGGGCAGCCAAAATCCATGGGCTTCATACACATGAGTTTAGTTCATTTATTTCACAATTTCTTACCTATTACACATCTCTAACATGGAATTAAGGAGTTTTAAATACATATGTGCACTAACCTCACTTTAACCTCTTGTAGGCAGATTTTTCCAAGTCCCAATCTTCACTTTCTTTCTTCTTCTTGGCTGCCAAACACTTCCCAAGAGGTATAGACAAGTTTTTAGTGAAAGGACTTAGGAGAGTTTGTGATGTAATAAGGATGAAAATGGAGCTTTGGTTGAGATTTAATGGAGGAAGAGGGGAGGGGGTGTAAAACGTTTTTCTAAGGAGAAGAAGGGCTGCTGATTTCTTTTGTTTTTAGCCATATTTATCTCTTTTTATTTATTAATTAATAGGTTGTTTAATTGTGATTGGTTGGAAGTAAGTGAGTGACATCATAATATGTCATAATTTGCTTAATTTTTTATTTTTCTTTTCTTTTCTTTTCTACCACATTTCAATTTAATTTTTAGCAATATTTATTCATATTTTGAGTCATAATAATTATTTACTTAACTGGACAAGTCGACCAAAAATCACCTCTGAAGGCGAAATGACCGAAATGCCCTCCGTTTGGCTTAACGGGTCAAAATTGTCTGTACCGATTGAAAAATTTTTCTAAATATTTTCTTGGCATTCTAATGCCATAGGAATCTCAGTGACCCTTCTCTGGGGTCCCAAAAATTATTTTATGAATTTTTTCCCGGGTCTAGGGCTCCTCGTTGCGAGGATCGCAACTTCCCTCTGGTTACCCATCGCTTGGGCACCGGCTCATTTGACTTGTTTGTATTTTATTTCTAAAATTTTTACTAAATTTTTCTCATTAATATTTGAGTTAATTATGGTTTCTCACTTTAGTTTAAATATTTTTTTCCATAAGTTCTAGCTGTCCGGACCGACACCGATCACCGGAATAGTAGACTGTGCGGAATTGCTACCAGGAGGATGTTACAACTCTTCCCCTCTTATTTAAATTTCGTCCTCAAAATTTACCCAATGTAAATAGCCAAGGAGCTAATACCTCTTTATTTCTTCACCTTTCCGTGTTATCCTACTTCACTTTCTCCTTAGTCTCAATCCTATCCTCAAACAGTTATGTACTCATCCTTTTTCATCTTAAATATAGTTTCCTTCTCATCTCCATTCGCTATCTCATTGTCTCTTCACTCTCTTATTCCATACCTTAACCTAAAATAAACAGGAAATACAGATCTGCAATAGTGTCACCTCGACTCATATGAATGCAATGCATGATATGCAATCAATCTAGGTCCAGAAACGCCTAAACCGCGCTCTGATACCACTAAATGTGACACCCTTTACCCGACTACAGTGTAGCCGAGCAAGTTATGCCACTCAGTGTGCCGGAGCACTCTATTTTATCTGATTTCATTACAGTCCTTGATTTATTTATTCAAAAACTTTATTGAAGATTTAGGCTATTTTTACTTTTATGAAAATCTAACTAAGTTGGAAATTTCAAAAATTTTAACGATAATCCGACAAAGTGTCATTTGTAATTTGACTAACAGTTCTTACAACTGCCAAAGACAATTTCAATATATACTCAATTTCTCAAACTTAATAGTCTCAAAATTTTCAAACATAATGTATCTCAATGCAAGATCCAGATTTCTCAGAAATCTCATTAGATTTTCAATATCTCAATATTCACAAGTATAATCTCATTATAACTCAAATTCAATTCACATACTAAAATACTTACTTTGAATAGCTTCCATAATTCATAGGTTAATTACATGAGTTTATTTTGTACAAGATATACAAATAATTTACAATGTGCTAGGAATGAACAATATACATAACATGTATAAAATGAGCCCTATCTACATGCATTCTTTGAGGAGGTGACAATCTTGAACTCTTCCGACACTTCGCAGATCCGACTCCAAAAATCTCGATCGACCATCTTGGTTTTACCTTCAGACTGCTGCGAGGAAGCAATTCCATCGCGCTAAGCATTTCTGCTTAGTGGTGCAATAATATAACCAGAAATAATATATACAAGTAAAGAAAGAAATAAATGATAATTCAGATACTCAAGAATCAATTTAATTTGGTATGGTATTTCTAGTATCAACGATCTTATATACTAGTTTGTTCCTCTTTGGAAGTGCTTAATTTATAACTTTTCAGTAATACTAGCAGGTATATAATTTATTCTATCTGTATTGTATTTCAAGTCCGCATTTACGCAATTTATATTTTTGTTATGTTTCTTTTGCTAATCTATTTTGCTTATTCATTCAATACTTAATTTAATTGTACTGGATTTTCATTATACTTAACTTAACTTAGCTGCCTGAATTGAATAATACTTTAATTGACTGCCCAAGTAACCTATGCTAGACGACTGGACTGGATAACGGGTCGTTGGCACTGGACACCGCGGTGCCTCGGGCCGTCATACCATGGGACGCAGAACGTCAACCATGTATGCAGTCAGTATGGCTAAAAAGCCATGATATCACATAATCGGGCATAAAAGCCATGCATACGGGCATAAAAGCCATGAATACGGGCATAAAGCCATGAATACAGGCAAAAAGCCTTTCGCGATCGCTAAAACAATACCCTATTGGCATGCCAAACTATCCAAACCAATCTTGTTAGGTATACTAGGGCATTTGATACTTTAAAATATTAATATATTGTGCTTTATGACTTCATTATTTCATGTTAAATTTCAATCATAATTCATACATTCATTTGATCATTTATATGATCACAATTCACATCAATTATCCTTTTATACCATTGTACTCAAAATACTTCTCCTCTTTACAATAATGAGAACTAATGTCTCATTCATACATTAATATGATTTATTTATCCATTCATTATATTATTCATATTGATCCCAAATCTAAACAATGGTTCACATGTACCATTATATTCAAAACATTTTTCCTTTCTCATTTATACATTCAAGAGTCTACTTATGTAATTACAAATTTTATATTTCAAGTTGAGTTACTAATATTTTATGAATTCCATTTGTGATGGGCATATATGCCCTAACTATCTATTCACATCAATTAGGTGACTTATTTTTCATGTTTCAAGTAATCCACGAATATTTCATGGATTTCAAATTTATGGCCTAAATTTCTTTTTAACAATTTTGACTAGGATGCATAGTCCATATTTGTCATACAATTCTAAGCATTTAAGCTTAGAATTGGTTCGAGGTCTTCATCTTAATTCACTAATCATTTTGATTACTATTCACCATACTAGTCAACCAAAATGTTGACCTTTTTATACTTAATGGATATATTAATTCTAATTACACCAAGATCCCACATTTTGAGTTTTACATTTACTAGTATTAATTGCCAATTGCAATTTAAAGTCCCCTAGATGCATTTCTAATTGCAAATTTTGAATTTCAAGTTTTGGTGTCACTATTCACCTCATTGGTCAACAAAAATGTTGACTTTTGCATAGACAATAGGTACATTGGTTTTAACACTCCCGATGTACCACATTTTGCATTTAAAACTTGTTGGAATCAATTACCAAATCCATTTCCAAGCTTATTTCAAGTTTTCATGTCACTATTCACTTCATTAGTCAACTAAAATGTTGACTTTTGCATAGAAAATATGTACATTGACTTTGGCACTTCAAACATACTACATTTTTCATTTAAAACTTGTTGGTTTTGGTCACTTTCTCAAAGCTTAGGTCATTTTGGCAAAATTGCCAATTTTCGGTTTTGGTGCTCCGAAGTTGCACTGTTTCATTGGTCCATTTACTGTTGGAATTTGATAAAACTTCCTTCATAGAAAATGTTCCTTATTTTGTCTAGTTGAATTTCTTTTTTTGAATCACTCCATTTGGAGATTTGTAGCTCAAGTTATGGCCAAAATAAGTTTCTCTGTTCACGCAATCGCTCATGCTTTGCTATCATGGGTTCTGGCATATTTTGATCCAACTTTGGTCAGTAATTTGATCAAGTTAAGTTCCTAATTTGGTCTAACTTTCTTCATATGAAATGTTTTACTATGCCTTAGGTTTCCATCGGTTCAAGAATCGCCTAAATCCGAGTTTTCTAGAGAGAGTTATAGTCCTCCAAACATTGCTGCTCAAATGAAAATTCTGGAAATCTCAGTACAGTAAACTTCACTTTGCTCAATGATTTCATTAGGTTATGGTCATAATTTGGGGTAGGTTTCTACATTAAAGTTGTTTGTCTATGTCTTAACTTGTTGCTGTAAAAAATTTCAGGTCAATTGACCAAATCTACAGTGAGTTATAGCCAAATGAACAGTTACTGTTCATTTGGTCATTTCTCCAGGTGCTGTTGCAGGGTGTCCGGATTGGGGCCAACTTTTGGTCCTCTTGCTTTGGTCTTTTGGGCATAGTTTCTTCAGCAAAAATGTGCCATTATAAGCCTAGTTTCATGTCCAATTGACCAAACACCAATTGGACCTACACAGCCAAGGATATGGCAGTCCAAACATGCTGGACTCACAGCCTCATTTCTGCTGTCTCTTGGCAGCCTCCCCATTTCAGTTTACCATGCATTAGCTCACTTCAAATTATGATTTACTTGCCTTAAATGGTCACTAATTGACCATTAGAATGTCCACTAATCATTCCATAAGCCAAATCAAATTTTCACTCCCAAAACCCTAGCTTAAATTCAAAATTTACACAATTTACCTTAATTAACCAACTACTTCATTATCCTTATGTTCATACACTTTAAACATAATCTCTAGTGCACTCCAAGTCCATCCAAAAACTCAATCTTGTTCCTTCCTTAGGGGCAGCCAAAATCCATGGGCTTCATACACATGAGTTTAGTTCATTTATTTCACAATTTCTTACCTATTACACATCTCTAACATGGAATTAAGGAGTTTTAAATACATATGTGCACTAACCTCACTTTAACCTCTTGTAGGCAGATTTTTCCAAGTCCCAATCTTCACTTTCTTTCTTCTTCTTGGCTGCCAAACACTTCCCAAGAGATATAGACAAGTTTTTAGTGAAAGGACTTAGGAGAGTTTGTGATGAAATAAGGATGAAAATGGAGCTTTGGTTGTGATTTAATGGAGGAAGAGGGGAGGGGGTGTAAAACGTTTTTCTAAGGAGAAGAAGGGCTGCTGATTTCTTTTGTTTTTGGCCATATTTATCTCTTTTTATTTATTAATTAATAGGTTGTTTAATTGTGATTGGTTGGAAGTAAGTGAGTGACATCATAATATGTCATAATTTGCTTAATTTTTTATTTTTCTTTTCTTTTCTTTTCTACCACATTTCAATTTAATTTTTAGCAATATTTATTCATATTTTGAGTCATAATAATTATTTACTTAACTGGACAAGTCGACCAAAAATCACCTCTGAAGGCGAAATGACCGAAATGCCCTCCGTTTGGCTTAACGGGTCAAAATTGTCTGTACCGATTGAAAAATTTTTCTAAATATTTTCTTGGCATTCTAATGCCATAGGAACCTCAGTGACCCTTCTCTGGGGTCCCAAAAATTATTTTATGAATTTTTCCCTGGGTCCAGGGCTCCTCGTTGCGAGGATCGCAACTTCCCTCTGGTTACCCATCGCTTGGGCACCGGCTCATTTGACTTGTTTGTATTTTATTTCTAAAATTTTTACTAAATTTTTCTCATTAATATTTGAGTTAATTATGGTTTCTCACTTTAATTTAAATATTTTTTTTCAGAAGTTCTAGTTGTCCGGACCGACACCGATTACCAGAATAGTAGACTGTGCGGAATTGCTACCAGGAGGATGTTACAAGTATTTTGGTTCATTATGTCTAATGATGATGTAGTTACTAGTTACGATGTATTTAATTTTGGACTTAAAATTAAGCTTTGAGATTGAATTGAAAACTTGTAAATTATTACCTATGAATTTCTATATGAATGAAATAGATGATACTTCATTTTGAGATCTTATAAACAGTTGTGAATGATATGACAAAAGAGAATTTGATATGGGAATGTATGAAATGAATATGAATATGTTAACAGGTGATTAGTGGAACCCGCCAGATGCTAATAAAACAAGGGAGGCTCTATCCGGGTCTCCACAGAAATAAGGTATAAAAAAAAAAATTCTACACATGGATTACTACCTTTAAATGATATTAAAAGTTGATAATAGATACGATAAAACAAGATAGGGTGCTTCGGCACCGAATGTGGCACTTCTTGCTCGGCTATACAGTAGACGGGTAAAGGGCGTCACATAGGTAATTTACATTTTATGTTTCAAATGATTTCATGTCACCTTGTAGTGGGAAATTACGTCTCACATACTTATTTCATGTAATTTAGCATGTAGTGACTTATTAGGGATAAGTCCCTATTAAAAATAATTTATTTCAAGAACCTTTCTTTTGGTTCAGTTTTACTATTTTGATTTTACATATCAAATTAAGCAATTTGTGGCTACTGTTTAGCCCCACTTCCTTCATGGAAGTTGTTCTTCTATGTCTTGTCTTTATTTTCCTTTTTGAATCATGTTATTTGGATTTGTATAACTCAAGTTTGGTCAAATAACCATAACTGATTCAGTTGCAAATTCTGGTTCTTTTAGCTAGGCAGTTTTGGTATCACACTTTGTCAAATTATTTGGATAGGTTATAACAACATTTATGTCACACCTTACCCCTCTATAAGGCATAATATGATCCCGTAGAATACCTAATGAACTACCGAACTTCACCTACCGATAACTCATTAAGTACCCTACAAGGGATTTTAAAACAATTTTCTTATTTTTGATAAGTGGCGAGCATTTCTAATAAGTATTTTAAACATGTAATTAAGTTGAAAGCTAGTTGGAAATTTTAGCCCATTTTATTTTTCCGCAAATTTTATAAAAATTTTGACAGAGTTCCCTCTGTATTTTGAGAAAACAGTTCTTCAAATACCTGTAAAAAGCACTTCTAAAAATTTTCTCAACAACTGCTTCAATTTCAAACTCAATCTCAACAATTTCTCAACACATTTATCAACTTTCAATTTCAAATCCAGTATCCAATGATCATCAAAATACTAACAATCCATTTCATTCAAATTAAATAAAATAGTTCCATTCATATTTCATTAGAAACAAAACAATTTGAATAGATCATTACAAAATTTACATTAAGAGAATTTCAAACTACAATATATATTACAACTTTATACAAATTTTATACAACTGCTCAAGACCCATTTTTACATGTCCATACATTTATGTGCAATATATACATCAAAAGAAATATTTACAATTAGGGTATAAATTATACCTGAAGACTTTAGGCTGAATGATCCTCAATCTTTAGTAGCTCAGTCTGCTGCTCCTCTAGTCTCTGTATCTGCGACAACAATAAAAGCTATCGCTGAGTACTAGGACTCAGTGGTGCACAACATACTAAAATAATCTTTATGCAAAAATAAAATCATATTTATTCAAAAATTTGACTAAACATGAGCATTAAACACAAAACATGAATTATGAGATTTTAATGCAAACCACGTTCATTTCGAAGTATCAAAACACATTTCATAAAACCCACAGTTAGATCATGCCATTCGAAACAAATAGAATCTCAATAGCCAGAGGCTAAAGAGAAATCACATCACAAGGCTAGCTAGCTCAAATATATGGATATCCATTCACATCCTCTTCTACTAGCACACCTCAACACTTCTCCAGAGAAGGAATCAAAATTCGAAACTAATTACCCCCACTAGTCGTGCTAGTGAGGTGTTCAAATATATGGTCATGACACTGTGGTTTCAAAACTTATCTTAACAATTTGCTAAACATTGTCATTTCAAATATACACAATAACTTTCACAGTTTAATCAAAACATCATAAATAATGTCACAATTAAACTTTCAATAATTCCAAAGCACAAGTAAAATACATATTTCGTTCACTTTATCAATGAATTTTAAAGCATGGAGATGTTGTGCACAAACCTCAAGCGAGTCGTCCCTTAGCCTCGACTCGGTTCCTCGGGTTCCTTCCCGATATTCTTTTCAACTGAAACACACAATTTTACAATGTTTCAGTACTAGAACTTAACACAAATCCAAAATAAATTTAGCTTCACATTTACCTAGTTCTAACATGTTAATTTTGACGTTCTCGAAATTTTTGTGTTTCGGGTTACATTCACTACACTATTCAAGTCAAATAGTTGACTTTCTAAGGCTTAATAGGTATGGGAACTCCAACTTCACCCACATACCACATTTTGGTCATTAAATTTGTTGGTTTTGGTCATTTTCTCAAAGCTTAAATCCTTTTGGCCAAATTGTCAAATTTTCAGTTTTGGTGCTCCAAGTTGCACTGTTCCATTGGCCCTTTTACTGTTGGAATTTGGCAAAACTTCCTTCATAGAAAATGTTCCTTATTGTCTTAAGTGTATTCTCATTTTTGGATCACCCCAATTGGAGTTTTGTAGCTCAAGTTATAGCCAAAATACAATTACTGTTCACGTGCACTGTTCATGCTGCAATTTAGGTTCTGGCAGATTTTTGATCCAACTTCATTCAATAATTTGATCAAGTTAAGTCCATAATTTGGTCTAATTTCCTTCATACGAAATGTTCTACTATGTCTTAGGTTTCCATCGGTTCAAGAATCGCCTAAATCGGAGTTTTCTAGAGAGAGTTATAGCCATTGGAACTTTACTGTTCAAATGGAAATCTGCAGTTTTGCAGGTTCAGTAACTCAACTTTGCTCAATCATTTGATTAGGTTAATGGCATAATTTGAGTTGGTGTTCTTCATAAAAGTTTTAGATCTATATCTTATCTAATTACTGGTAAAATTTCAGGTCATTTTGACCTTCCAAGCTCGAGTTATGACCAAATGACCAATTACTATTCATTTGGTCAGTTTGTGCAGTGGCAGCCTGCTCTCATTTCACTTTGGTCAATTGGTTCACTAAGTTTTGGTCAGTTTTTGGTCATGGTTCCTTAATGAAAATTGTGCTATTTTATGTCTATTTTCATTCCCAATTGGTGGCATATCAATTGGACTTGTAAAATTTCCATTTTGGTCCTTCAAAGTTGGCTTGGTCATGCTGCCAACAGCATGACCATTTGCCCTACGAATTTAACTTTCATTCTCACAATTTCCACACATCTCTTTTGGTCATTGTTGACCATTTTTCATCTCACAATAGACCAAAGTCATCATTAAAGCATTTCTCCAAAATTTGGTTCACAAACCCTAACATTCCAACCCTAACTCATTCATCTCATGCATTTAACTACATTTAATGGTTATAATGCTAATCATTCAACTAAGTAAGGTTTCTTAATTCATTCAAAACCCTCAAGCCATACAATTGAAGTCCCCTCTTCAAGCTGGCCGAAAACTCAGTTTGTCCTTCCCCCCCCATATTTGTTTTCATTTCATTAGTTCTAAGCTCATTTCAACAACTAAATATGCATTTAAAATAGAAATTGAAGGTTAGAATACCAACCTTAGGTGAAGCCTTTGATCTTCACTTTTTATTCCAACTTCACACTTTTTCTTTCCTCTATTCTTCCTTTCTATGATGATTTAGAAGTTTTCTAGGGTTTAGGGTTAATTTTAATGAAAGAACATTAAGTTATTCAAGGTTGAATAACTCTTTAATGGTGGAAATTCATGGAGGAGGGAGAGAAGGAGTTTCGGCTAGCAAGAAGAAGAAGAAGCAAAAATGATTTTTGTTTCTTTATTTTGGATATTTAACCTTTAATTGACTTAGTCAAAATATTAAGTAAATGAAAATTATTTATGACCTCATAGGTGATGTCACTACCCCTTTTTACTTTTTTCATTATTCTCTTTTTTTTTCATATTTTTCTATTAGTTCTTTAATTTAATTTTCGATTCCGAAATTCTCTTTTCTCCGATTTTATTTGACAGTTAGGTCAGGAGTCAGCTCTCGGGGTCAATTGACCAAATTGCCCCTCGCCGGTTCATCCCAGTTTGCAAATAATTCCATATTTCTTTCGGTTCCCTGACCTAATTATTTGACTGACTTAACAGTTCTTTTTCGTGATTTTCTCTTTTCCACTGTGTCCATAAGGGTCCTAAGGACAGCAGCGTCACTTTTTACGGTTTGAAATTTGAGTTTAAAATGACTTCGCAGTCGTTCACGAGGAGGTCACCCATCGCTGTGACTCTCGGCTCGTTTAACTTCTTATGTTTTGTTTTTCTTGTTTATACTTAACTAATTGAACATTACTAATTATTTGTGTTTATGACTTCTCTAATTGTCTTAAGTGTGGTTCTAATCCCCTTAATTATCCGAACCGACACCGGTCACCAGAACAGTGAAATCTACCAGGCTATGCAAACGAGGTGTTACAATTTAGGCCTAGTGTTCTTCAAAGGATTTGTTGCCCTATGTCTTATGATTACTCAGAATTTTTAGTTGCAATTTTTCAAGTTTTGTAGAATTATTATTATCACATTATTGGACTGGACTCAAGTATCTTGTAGCAACAGGATTTTAATTAGGTCAATAGTTTTGACCCAATATTTAAGCTTCCTATATTCATAAGTTAAGGAAGATGTCCAAAACAAAGTTGAAGATATGTTTCTTAGGTTTCCATAATGGTATGGCTCATTTGAATTGAAGATTTCTAGTGGGAGATATGCTTAAAAGACTATTCTAGATTCAATGGTCACTTATGTAAATTTCCAGATTTTATATGCTGTCTTGACCTAGCTAATGACCTAATTCCCTTGATTTCTGGGTTATGGACAAAATAGCAATATTGTAGGTCTATGTCTTATTGAACTTTTGGCACTGATTTCATGTCATTTGGAGTTCTATGGACCAAGTTATGGCCTCTTTGCCAAAACTAGTCAAGTTGCCCAGACAAAGGCAATTCTGGGCTATTTTTGTACTGGACAGTTTTGGTGTCCCAACTTTTGCAAGCAATTTGACTTGGTTAATGGCATTTCTGGCTTTGTGTTCTTCACAAAAGTTGTAGCCCTATGTTTAAGCTTTCCAATGGTATAAATTTCAGGTCATTTGGACCTGTCTAGAGTGAGTTATGGCCAAATGAATGAATACTATTCATGTGGTCAATTTTCTGGGTTCACTAATTGGTAATCCGGATTGCGGCAACATATTGGTCAGTTTCTGGATAGAATTTAGACATGGTTTCTACATGAAAATTGGACCATTTTAGGTCTATTTTTACCTCCAATTGGCCTCATACTAATTGAGGCCACACATATTCACTTATGGCTCAAAACATACACTGCCCTAACACTTACTCAACTTGCACAAAAATTACACTTCTAATTCTCATTATCAATCATCTTAATTCAATCATATTTCTAGCAATACACAAGTCTCCATGTAACACCCCTATATGCATAGCTTAGTATATTTCACTGTTCCGGTGACCGATGTCAGTCCAGACAATTAAAGAGATTAGAACCACATCTAAGACACTTAGTTAAGCCCTGAACACAAATAATTAGTAATTGCCAAATAGCTAAGTATAAAGAAGAAAAATAAAGCATAAAAAGTTAAATGAGCCGAGAGTGACAGCGATGGGTGACCATCTTGGGAATGACTGCGAGGTCCGTCTAAACTCAAATTTCAAATCGGAAAATGTGACGTTGCGGTCCTTAGGACTATTGCGAACATAGTGGAAAAGAGAATATCACAGAAAAGAATTGTTAAGCAGGTTAAATAATTAGGTTAGGGATCCGGAAGAAATATCGAATAACTTGCAAATCGGATTGAACCAGTGAGGGGCAATTTGGTCAATTTACCCCTAGAGCTGACTCTTGACCTAACTCTCAAATAAAATTAGAGAAAAGAAAATTTCGGGACCAAGAATTAAATTAAAGAACTAATGGAAAAATAAATTAAAAAGAAAGGAAAAAGTGTTATTACATCACTTGGATGACATCATGGATGATGTCAAAAATTAATTTAATTTTCCTACAAATTTGGACTAAGTCAAATAGCTAATTTCAAGACATAATGACATAAAAAAAAAAAAAGAAAATCATTCTCTTATCTTCCTCAAACTAGCCGGCTCCTCTCCCTCACTTTACCATTGAGGAAAACCTCCATTAAAGCTTGGACAAAGCTTGACTCCACCCATTAAACCTTACCTTGCCCCAAAATTCTCCATTAGAACTTGTTAGACTAATTTGAGAAGGTGATTGAAGAAGAAACGAAAAGAGGAAAAGGGAAGAAATTGAAAAGTTGATATTTAAGTGGAGGTAAAAAATTGAATTTGAAAATCTTAGTTTATATGTTGTGTTTGTAGCTCAATTAAACTAGAAATCAACTTAAAATCAAACAAAAATAATTGTTGAGGGACCAAACATTAAATTCATCCAGCTAGGGTCAGGGTTTGATATGAATGAGTTTAATGGTTTTGAATGGTTATTTGAGGTGAATTAGGTGTGTAGATTATGAATGTACACTTTGAAATGCACTAGATTGAACTTTATGTGTAGCTAGAGCTTTGAGCATGTGAAAAATTGAAGAAAAATTTGAGAATTGGCCAAATGATGTAGTTGACCTTACTTGAGTTGAGAAATGGTTAATTGTGACCATTTGTCGTGTGTATGAATTGTTGGAACCAAGTTCCGATTCGGATTGGTGAAAGTCAATCTGCAGGCAGCTTGACCTAGGTCCCTTTAAGGGACCAAAACTGAAAATTTACCAACCCAATTGGTGTGAGGCCAATTGGGAATAAAACTAGACACAAAATGGCACATTTTTCATTTTGGAATTATGCTCAGAAAGTGACCATAACTTAGTGAACAATTAGGTAAAATCCAGAATTGGGCAAACTGACATATACAAAAATGACCAAATAAACAATAGTTATGTAAATGACCATAACTTGGTCCAAGAAGGTCCAAATGACCTGAATTTAATACCAACAGAAAGCTGAGACATAGCCCTACAACTTTCATGAAGAAAACAAATCCAAAATTTGACCATAAGCTGTCCAAAAACTCACCTGCAGTCAATCCACAAAAACTGCCATTATCCAGTAAATGCCCAGAATTCTGGGTAACACCAAGTCTAGCCAGCCATGTTCAAATAGCCATAACTAGGGCTACAAAACTCCAAATGGAGTGATTCAAAAAGAGAAATAATCTTAAGACAATAAGAAACAACTTCTATGAAAAAAACTTAGCCTAATTACCACAGTAACTTGACCAATAGAACAGTGCAAAATAGGGCACCAAATCTGAAATTTTAGAAGTTTCACCTAAGAAACTTAAAGTTTGAGAAAACAACCAAAACCAACAAGTTAGGTAACCAAAATATGGTATGTGGTTGAAATTAGAATTCTCATACCTATTAAGCATTAGAAAGTCAACAAATTAACTTGAATAGTATCATGAATAGTAACCCGAAGTGTAAATTTTAATAAATATCAAGTTTAGCATATTTTAGCTAGGCATAAATAGATTTGAATTTAGTTTTCGATTTATGATAAATTATGATACTGAAACACTGTGAAATTACATTTTTCAGTAAAAAAGAATATCAGGAAAGAACCCGAGGCATCGAGTCAAGGCCAAGAGGCGACTCACATAAGGTTTGTGCACAACATAGAAATTTCTGTAAATTTTCTTTTACAAATTATTTTGAATGAATTGCGATATTAAATTGTGACTTAATTGTATTGAAATGTTTATTATGCTTTTGACTTAAATTGTTGAAAGTTTACTTGTACGTGTTTGAAATGGTAATAAATGTTTAGTAAATTACTGAGACAGTTTTGAAACCACAGTGTCATGACCATATATTTGAATGCCTCACTAGCATGACTAGTAGGGAAAATTAGTTTTGAATTTTTATTCCTTCTCTGGCTGAAGTGTTGAGATGTGTGCCAATAGAAGAGGAAATTTAAATGGGTACCCATATATTTGAGCTAGCTAGCCTTGTCATTACTCATAAGCCTTCGGCTATTGAGATGAATATTGTTTCGAATGGCATGATATAACTATGTGTTTTTATGAAATTTGTTTTAAGACTTACTAAATGAAATTATTTGGACTAAAAGTTTATAAATCATATTTTGCATTTGTTTTTCATTTTTAGTACTATATTTGAATAAATGTGATTTGAATTATGCATAAATTTTATTTTAGTATGTTGTGCACCACTGAGTCATAGTACTCAGTGATGGCTATTATTGTTATCGCAGATATAAAGACTAGAGGAGCAGCAGAGTGAGCTGCTAAGGATCTTGCAGCCACATCTCCAAAGTTTTATCGGGTATATTTTATACCCTGATTGTAATATTTATTTTGGTGTATATAATGTATGTACATGTATAAACTGGTCATGAGCAGTTGTATAGAGTTTGTAATAATATTATTTCGGTTTTGCTAATGTAAAGTTTGGTTGATGAATGTAAATTATTTTTTGGTTGATGAATGTAAATTATTTTTACTTTAATGAAAAATTAATGGAATTATTGAGTATTATTTTTTATGACAATTGAATTGAGAAATAATGTTGAATTGAGTTGATGTAGTAATGAGTTTGATGAAATGAGATATTGGAAGTGTTTTTACAGGTTTTTGAATAACTGTTTTCTTAAAATACAGACGGCACTCTGTCGAAATTTTTCCAAAAATTTGCATAAAAATAAAATGGACGAAAATTTTGAACTAGTTTTAAACTTCTATTAAATGTAAGAAAATGCTCACCACTTCTAAAAAGTAAGAAAATGGTTTTAAAATCCCTTGTAGGGTACTTAATGAGTTATCAGTAGGTGAAGTTCGGTAGTTCATTAGGTATTCTACGGGATCATGTTAAGACTTACAGAGGGGTAAGGTGTGACATGTTTAGTGGAATCAGAGCAAATTTTTTATGTATATTTTAATTTGTGAATTTGTGTCTTTTCTTTGATAAGTACAACTGCTCAATGTCTTTATTCGTTACATACAGTGCCTTACATCATAAATATGAACTAACGGAGGGAATCTCCTTGTGTTATCTATTTAGGAGATATCTTAACTCCAATTTGAAATGGAAGAAGGGGATCGCTCAGCTGAGCAGTCGGTAGAGGCTGAGCCCCAAGGGGAAGCCCCAGCTCTCCAAAATGTCAATGGGTCAGTGGCACCAGCCCCACAAATACCGCAGTTTCCTGCACAATTCACCCAGCAGATGGTTGCAATATTTCAATAGATGGCTGGGGATATACCTGCTCAAGCTCCACCCCAGATTTCTGTGGTGCAACCTTAAGCTCCAGTCAGACAGTATGATAAGCTATTGAAATATAGGGCGACAGAATTCCAGGGTACAGTAGACCCTTTAGAGGCAAAGCAATGGCTAGAGAGGATGGACTAAGTATTCAAGAAACTACACTACCCAGATGAACTAAAATTTGAATACTCAGTGTCCTTGTTGCAAGGGGATGCATATGACTGGTGGAAGACCATCGCCAACAGTTTGGCAAAACCACCGATATTGACCTAGGATGACTTGATCAGAGAGTTCAAACAGAAATATGTCCCAGATGCATATGTTGATCAGAAATTGCAAGAATTCTTTAGTCTGAAGCAAGGAAACAAATCAGTGGCAGAGTATGAGAGGGAGTTCTCCCACTTAAGCCATTATGTTGGGAGTCTCCTGTCTACCAGCAAAGAAAGGTGCAAGAGATTTGAGACCGGTTTAAAGCCCAGTCTAAGGATGTAAGTAGTGAGATTCAGACACAGTAATTTCTCTGAGCTCATCTCTTAGGCACTTGAGTTAGAAAGGATTGAATTAGAAGCGACACCAACAAAAGAGAAATTAGAGAAGACTGAGAAATTAAAGAAAGATAAAGGGGAAAAATCAGTAGAGCAAAGTCCCAGTGGTTCATCTGGAAAGAAGAAAAAATTTGGGGGACCAAGCAGAGGTAGAGGTGGAAGGTTTGGAAGGGGCAGATTCTTTAGACAGAGACCCCCTAGATCTGGTCAGCAGTCGACCAGGGGTTCATATCCTCCCTGCCCCTATGAGACATGTGGCAAGATTCATGGGGGAGAATGCTATTGGGCAACAGGAGCTTGCTTTAACTGTGGAGGCAAGGACTGCACCAGTGCCCCTATATTTGTTCCAGCTCCTACTACTGCAGAAGGATCTATTCAAAGTCCTACTACTAGAGGTTCACAACCGGTTAGCAGAGGAAGAGGCAGAGGCAGAGGCAATGATTCTGGCAGTCAGGGTACTATTAGCCAGTCAGCACAAGGGAGTGCTCCAGCCAGGGTTTACAAGATAAGACACCAGGAAGAGGCTGAGACTTTCGATATTATAGCCAGCACATTCTCTATCTCTAATCAGGATGTATTTGTACTGTTTGATCTGGGTTCAACCCACTCATATGTTAGTGCTAGCATAGTTAGTTCCCTTGCGATTCTGTGTGCCAAAATGGATTTTGAAGTGCTAGTAACTAGTCTGTTAGGACAAGAGGTATAGGTATGACACCCCTTACTCGTCTACAGTATAGCCGAGTAAGATATGCTACACAGTGTATCGAAACACCATTTTTTTTTATCTCAATTATTTTATCATTCCTTAACTTATTTCTTTATGGTTATGAAGAGTAATTTGTGGAATTTAACTCATTTAAGTCATTTATTGAAATTTTAAATTCATTTGAGGTTCCAAAAATTTTATAAAAAATTCGGTAAAGTACCAGCTAAAAATGGAGAAAACAGTACTTCAGAACCTGTGAAAAACACTTCCAATAGTCATTCTATTCCACAACTCCCCAATCTTCACATCAATTCTCAAAATTCTTCCATTTGCCATTCATTCATTTTAACATCATAATCATATACATTTCATTTATAAATACAAATTTACAAATACTAACATTCATACCAAATTATATTACATAAATTTCAATTTATACATGAGAAAATAAAAGTTTGATTACAAACAGTACAAACAGTATAAAATACCAAAATGGGACCTAGTGTCCTACCAATGCACTGTAGCCTGTGAGGTACTACAGACACTATGCAGAACTGTGAACGGCCTCACCCAGTCTATGGTCTACTGGGCTCTCTATCCAAATCTTCAGTACCTACGCATTGCAAAAGCGACGCGCTAAGCATAAAGCTTAGTGGTGCCAATAATACAAGAAAAAATAATATTCAAATAAAAATAAAAATTTCCTAGTTATTGTGTTTATGAGAAATGAATAATTTCTAACTTGTTTAGTCGAAGGATAATTACATCTTATGATATCAACTCTTTCTAGCATTTTATTAATCGATTTTTGATGATTTTTTAGACTCTTTTCATTGTAATCATTCTTGTTCTTTATCTTGATATTTAATTTCCTTACTTCCTTTAATAATCAATTCAATTACATTTATACTTTTCCATGCCTAAGTAACCTATACAAATTGACCGGACTGGATAAATGGGTAAACTAGCACTAGGCACCAGGTACCTCAAGCCGTCACACCATCGGTTACAATGTGTCTCTGTGTGCAGACAAAATGGCTAATAAGCCATAAAAGTAATAAGGCATAAAGCCAAGTATAACATCATAATCAGTATAGCCATAGGCTATCATATCACAGAATGGCATGGAGCCATATATCATACGCAGTACTGCTATCAGAACCCTATTGGCATGCCAACCTATCCAAACCAATCACATTAGGCCTACTAGGGCATATTACAAAGTTATTTCTTGAATATTTGTACTTAACATATAAGGTTACTATTCATTTGGTCATTTAAGTCAAAATATTGACTTTCTCATATATAATAGTTACATGAGTTTTAATCACATAGATTTACCACATTTTGATTCCCAAAAGTATTGGCATTAGTTGCCAATCCATACTTCTACCCAATGAAAAATAAATCAAAAATTTCAGTTTCGGGTGCTAGAGTTCACTGTTCCATTAGGCTATTCTACAGTGAGAATTTGGTCAAATGTTCTTCATCAAAGTTGTTCCTTATTGTGTCTAGTTACATTTATTTTTTTGGAATCACTCCATTTGGAGTTTTGCAGCTTAAGTTATGGCCTAAACACCATAACTGGCCGGATTGCAATTTTTCCAGAATTTATGGGCAGAATCAATTATGTAGTTTTTTGTACACTGACTGCAGGTCAGTTTTTGGACATGTTATGATCAAAATTTGGGTTTTTTTTCATCATAAAAGTTGTAGGGCTATGTCTCAGCTTTCTACTAGTAAAAATTCAGGTCAATTGAATCTTTCTACACTGAGTTATGACCAAATGAGTAAATACTATTCATTTAGTCATTTTGCCTAGGTAGAATGTAAGTTACCCAAATTTGGTCAATTCTTAGGGCATCCTAAGTTTGCTTTCTGGATAGGGTTCCTTCATTAAAGTTGTGAAATTATGTGTCTAATTTCATGTCCAATTGGCATTGCACCAATTGAACCTACACAACCCAAGATATAGCTATACAAACATGCTGGACTCACATCCAAACCTACAGGGCACTCAAGGGTAGCATACCTAACTTCAATTCTCTTGGAACAAATCACTTCAATTCCTACTCAAACACAACCAAATGGTCACTAATTGACCATTAAAATTTTCTTTCACCAATACATGAGCAAAATCCTAAATTTGTTGCCCAAACCCTAACTCTCAATTCTAGGTTCACCCAACACTTATCAAATTAAGCAAACTAATCAATTTCTAATTTATGTTTACACATCAATCACCATTTCTAAGCCTTTCAAATCTATCAAAACTATCAAACTACCATTCCCATAAAGCTGGCCAAAAATCCAATTCTTCATTCATGCATCATTTATATCATTTTTCATGAATTTCACCTTCATTCAACTCAGTTTCAACAAATGAAAAAGAAAAAAAGCAAAAGTGAGGCACTAACCTCTTTGAGCAGAATTTTCCCTTAGCTAACTTCAATTTTTCCTTCACTTTTTTGGCTTTTCTTGGCAGCGAAACACTTGCTCAAGATGTAATATTAACTTTTTATGAAGGAAGGTAGGGATTTTATGGTGAAAAATTCAAAGTTAGCAAGTTGTAATGAAGGATAACAATGGTGGAAATGGGAGAGGTGGCTGCCGGCTGGTTTAGGAGAATAAGATGCAGATTTGTTTTCAATTTTTGTCTCAATTATCTCCTTTTAAAGTGCTTGTTGAAATTTGATTGGTGGAGGGCATTGTAATGACATCATGTGATGTCATAATTCCCAAATTCCTTCATTTTTCTTTTCTTTTTCTTTTCTACTCATTTTCAATTCAATTTTTAGCAATATTTATTCACATTTTATTTCATAATAATTATTTACTCAATTGGACAAGTCAGCCAAAAATCATCTCTGAAGACAAAATGACCAAAATGGCCCTCCGTTTGGCTCATTGAGCCAAAATCATCTGTACCAATTGAAAATTTTTTCTAAGCCTTTTCTTTGCATTCTAATGCCATAGAAACCTCAATGACTCTTCTCTGGAGTCCCAAAAATTATTTCATGAATTTTCTCCAGGGTTTAGGGCTTCAAGCTGTAAAGACCGCAACTTTCTACTGAGTTACCCATCGCTAGGGCACCGGCTCATTTAACTTGTTTGTATTTTATTTCAAAAAATTTTCCTTAATTTTTCTTATCATTATTTGAGTTATTTATGACTCCTCACTTCAGTCTAAATATTTTTCCAGACGTTCTAGCTATCTGGACCAACACCGATCACTAGAACAGTATAATGTACGAAATTGCTACAGTGAGGGTGTTACACCGGGTCAATAGAATGTATAGAGATTGTCCTTTGGTGATCCAAGGACACATTTTTCTGTCAGATTTGATTGAAATGCCCTTCAGAGATTATGATATCATCTTAGGCATGGATTGGTTAGCCAGGCATCATGCCATGATTGACTGTAGACTGAAGACAGTCACTTTTGATCTTCCTCTATACGGTGATGTAGTAATACATGGGAAGAGGCAGTTACTACCATCAAACATCATTTCGACTGCACTAGCCAGAAGGATGATCAGAAAGGGGTGTGAAGCATATTTGGCACATGTGATAGACACCCAAGTGGGGAGTCTAGCATTGAGGGACATCCCTACTGTATGTGACTTTTTGGATGTGTTCCCTGATGAGTTGCCAGGATTACCTCCAAAAAGAGAGGTGCAGTTTGAGATTGATGTTATGCCTGGTGTGGACCCAATCTCCATAACACCATATAGAATGGCACCAGCAGAATTAAAAGAGTTGAAAGTGCAATTGCAAGAGCTGCTTGATAAGGGCTTTATCTGCCCTAGTGTGTCACCTTGGGAAGCTCCAGTGTTGTTTATTGAGAAGAAGGATGGCACTCTCCGCTTATGTATTGACTATCGGCAGTTGAATAAGGTGACAATAAAAAATAGATACCCATTGCCCCACATTGATGACTTGTTTGATCAGTTGAAAGATGCAGCTGTGTTCTCCAAAATTGACCTGAGATCAGGTTATTATCAGCTGAAAGTACAAGAGCAGAGTATTCCTAAAACTGCCTTTAAAATCCGCTATGGCCATTATGAGTTCTTGGTCATGCCATTTGGTTTAACTAATGCTCCGACTACTTTTATGGATCTAATGAACACTACCTTCAGACCATACCTCGACCAGTTTGTTGTGGTATTCATTGATGATATATTGGTTTATTCGAGGAGTGCAAAAGAGCATGATAGACATCTACGGATTGTACTGCAGACTTTGAGGGAGAAATAACTATATGCCAAATTGTCAAAGTGTGAATTTTGGCTAAAAGATATATCTTTTTTGGGGCACATAGTATCGATAGAAGGCATCAAGGTAGATCCAAGTAAAATAGAAGTTGTCCTTAATTGAAAACCACTCAGAAATATCACGGAGATTCACAGTTTTTTGGGTTTAGCTGGATACTACCGCTGATTTGTGAAGGGGTTTTCCATGTTGGCATCTCCATTGACTAAGCTACTTCGAAAAGATGTAAAATTTCAGTGGATGGATAAATGTCAACAGAGTTTTGATGAGTTGAAGAAATGTTTAACTGAAGCTCCAGTCTTTACTTTACCTACCCCGGGTAAAGAGTATACTATTTACAGCGATGCTTCTCACAATGGTTTAGGCTGTGTATTGATGCAAGAGCGGAATGTCATTGCATATGCATCACGCCAGCTGAAACCATATGAGAGGAATTATCCGACACATGACTTGGAGCTTGCAGCTATTGTATTTGCTCTTAAGATTTGGAGACATTATTTGTATAGGGAGAAGTGCTACATCTACATAGATCATAAAAGTTTGAAGTATTTGGGCACTCAGAAGGAGTTGAATTTGGGACAGAGGAGATGGTTAGAGTTGATAAAATACTATGATTGTCTGATAGACTATCAGCCAGGGAAAGCGAATGTGGTGGCTGACGCCTTAAGTCACAAGACTATGGCAAGTTTACGGGTTTCTCCTTTGTCTATGGTACATGAGTTGAGAGTGTTGCATTCCAGCTTAGAGATTAATGATGAGGGCAGACAGCAATTGCATGGCATATACAGCCAGTATTGATTGATCAGATAAGAATGGCTGCACAAAATAATCAGAAGTATCAAAAACTATTAGAAGAAGTCTAGCAGGGCAAGAAACCTGAATTCTCGAAGAGAGATGACAACCTATTGCCTCACCAGGGCAGAATGTGCATTCCTAATGATATTGACTTAAGGTAGATCATTTTGAAGGAAGCACATGAGTCTCCTTTTGCTATGCACCCTGGTGGCACAAAAATGTATAGAAGGCTAAAAGAGCACTACTAGTGGATGGGTATGAAAAGAGATGTAGCAGAATTTATTTCTAAATGCCTAACTTGTCAGTAAGTGAAGGCAGAGCATCAAATACCAGCTGGTTTATTACATCCACTACCAGTACCAGAATGGAAATGGGAGAGAATAACTACAGATTTTATGATGGGACTTCCGACGACACAGAAGAGCCATAATACAGTATGGGTCATTATTGACAGACTGACCAAGTCTACTCATTTTTTGCCTGTCCGGATGGACTATAGTTTAAAAAGATTGGCCAAGTTATACATATTAGTAGTATGCCCTAGAGCATATCATTTAGTATGTATCTTGTACATATTTTATTAATAAAAGGCATTTTCACTTTTCCATTTACATAATATATTTATGTGTAATAGAAAAGGTCCATTGATATTTTATTAGAAATTCTATTCTTAAGTTGTTAAGAATATGAGTGATAGTATTTCTAGCACAAAGTATCATAAATTGGTTCATAATCGAGGATACTTCACAATAAGGACATGACTTATCCAGAAAGATTATAATCATGTTTGTTCCTAAGTTATTTATATGAGATGCAAATAAGATGGAATGGTGAGTCTCATGCCATATAACAAACATGATAGGCATTTATACATGATAAGTAGACCGAACCAGTGACGTTTATGACAAGCACATGGAGTTTACTCTTGTCAATGCATTGTCATAAATCATATCAGTGCATATAATCATTAGACTTAAGATAGCATAATTATCTTGCATATAAGTGGTTTGAGTTTGATACTGCTTTCATACTTGTACTGTGTACGGGTATATTGGTATGTGTTAGCTCCTACTAGTTATATATGCAGGTAGGTGTTGATCAAGATAGAATCTGTTACCCTAAGTAAATAGGGATACAATCCTATGTTCATTTAATTGTTCTTGATATTTCAAGTTCCTGGCCAGGACAAATAGATTTAATCAGAAAAGAGTTTCTGATGAAAAAATCTTTTAAACAAGAACTGGAATTAAAAGAGAATATAATATTCATAGCAAATGGGGTTTGACATAAACCATGACTCCATCTCGAATTGGGATTTTGTAATAAAGAGATTCTAGTGCATGGTAACATATGATTATAGGTTCATTTAAGGTAAACCTTATTACTAATTGGGTGGCCATGGCATGCTATGCTAGGTGTTAACCATGGTCAATGAGGTGCATAAAATAATTTAGAGAGATCATTTATGGTAAGAAAGAGTTTTGATGATATTAAGAGTTGATATCATGTCTCATCGCCAATTAGTGATGAGCCTAGTAAGTCACACACATACACAAGTAATCACCAAATTAAATATGATTTAATTAATAAATTAAAGAGTTTAATTGATTAATTAAATAGGTTTGGTTTGCAATTAGATTGCAAAGTCTCTAGCATGTCTTGAAACCAAAGCTAGGTTATTGGATGTATAGTATAAGTTAAATTTATATTTAAAGTGTTTAAATATGAATTTAATTAATGAGAAATTAATTAATAAATATTAATCAATTAATTTGTATGTGATATAAATTGATTAGAAGAAAAGAAATAATTATTTTGGGTTGAGAACTCAAAATTAAGACACAGGGGTATTTTGGTCATTTCATAGGGTGACATGTGGCACCATGAGATGGTGACACATGGCACTACACATAAGCTTTCCATATATCTTTTAATCATGTAAGATGATCAAACTCAAGATTAAATATAGGTTTGACACTTGGCACAATGTGATTGGGTCAATCAAACCTAGAGCCAATCAGAAGGTGACATGTGGCAAGGGTTTTAAGTGGTGACCTAGCTATATAAGTGTAAGGATGAAAGAAAAAAAATACAAGCTGCTGTATTCTCTTGGTGCTGCCACCCTTGGAGTGTTCTTCTTCTCATCATCTTCATCTCTCATCAATTCAAAGAGATTTGCCAATAATCTCTTGAATTAAAAATACTAGAAATTGTTTCTAGTGTCCTGTTTACATCTGTAATCTCTCAAAAGGCAAAACCTAATTTTCTAATTGATTGGAAAAGCTTTAGAAGTTATTCAAGGGGCTGCCATTAGTGATCTTGGTGTGGACAAGCTAGAGGGACAACATATGGTGTCTTAGGCGCATCCCAAAGGTGCCAAACACACTGCAGTGCATTAAAAAGGTTAGTGCACTTGTTCTTAATCTAATCTAGGGTTCTAATGAATTAATCTATTAATTCTAAAATCTTAAATGGCAAATATAGATCCAAAAACATATTAAAAGAGTTTTAATATGTTGTTTATCATTAAAAACAAATAGATAAAAATGAATCTTGCATGATGCATGTGACCCTAGATGAAAAATTTTTGAATTCAATGATCTAAACTTATGTTTTTCATGTTTCCGCTCCTTCAATTGGTATCAAAGCCACTACATTTGCCATTTAGATTAATGATTATATGATTTAATTATGTGATTTGATCATGAGATGATTGTTTCATTGCTAGTTGCAAAAGAAAAAGTGGCGGTATGCTTGGTTGCACCATGGTGCGCATGGTATGTGCACCAGTATGGTGCGCATGGTATGTGCACCTATATGGTGCGCATGGTAATTGATGGGTGTTGTATGATCTAAGGCCCAATTAAATTTGTTTGAATGTGATTCAAATCTGAATTTTTAAATTTGTTTGAATCACATTTAGGTATGTTTATAGGCTATAACAAACCCGATGGAACTTGATGTTCTGCCTTAACTTGCTGACATGTCAAGCATTTAGTCACATAGTCAGCTATATCCCTCTTCATACCAGGCCACCAATAATGAGGCTTCAAATCATTATACATTTTTGTGCTCCCCGGGTGCATAGCATAAACACTCGTGTGTGCTTCTTTCATAATACTAGTCTTCAGTTCCCCATCATCTGTTACACACACTCTTCCTCTGTAGTATAGACACCCATCTGCTTTCACCTCATATTCAGTTTCCTTCCCCTCAGGAATTTTAGCCATAATTGCCATTAGTTTTTCATCTACCTTCTGCCCATCTTGTATTTGCTGTAGTAGGGTTGGCCTCACTTGCAACTCAGTCAAAATAGCTCCATCTTGAGCTAAGGATAGACAGGTATTGAGTGAACTTAAAGCAGTGATGGACTTTCTACTTAAAGCATCAGCAACTACATTTGCCTTCTCAGGATGATAATCTATCACACAATCATAGTCCTTTAGGAACTCAATCCATCGCCTCTGTCTAAGATTGAGCTCCTTCTGGGTTGGCAAATATTTTAGACTCTTGTGGTCGGTATAGATGTAGCATTTTTCACCATATAAAAAATGCCTCCGTATCTTCAGTGCGAAGATAATCGCTGCTAACTCCAGGTCATGAGTAGGGTAGTTCTGTTCATGTGGCCTTAACTACCTGGAAGCATAGGCAACCACTTTCCCCTCTTGCATCAATACACACCCTAGCCCATTATGTGAGGCATCACTGTAGACCACAAAGTCCTTTCCCGACACCGTTGTGTGCTGCCGGTGCCTCCTCTGTCAACATAGCCTTTAATCTCTCAAAACTAGCCTGACATTTGTCATTCCAGTTAAATCTGACATTCTTGTGTATTAAATCTGCTATAAGAGAAAACCCCTTCATAAATCTTCTGTAGTATCTAGCTAGCCCCAAGAAACTTCTGACCTCAGTTGTATTTCTGGGAGGCTTCCATTCCATCACAGCTTCTATCTTTTTGGGATCCACTCTAATCCCCTCTGCTGATACTATGTGTCCAAGGAAAGAGATTTCACTCATCCAGAAGTCACACTTGGACAACTTAGCATACAGCTTCTTTTCTCGTAGGGTTTGCAGAACAATCCTCAAATGTTCATCATGTTCTTCCCTGGTCTTAGAATACACCAGAATATCATCAATAAATACCACTACGAACCGATCTAAGTATGGATGGAAGATACGGTTCATAAGGTCCATAAATGCTATTGGTGCATTTGTTAACCCAAACGGCATCACTAGAAATTCATAGTGCCCATATCGGGTTCTGAATGCAGTTTTTGACACATCCGCATCCTTTACCCTCAACTGATGATACCCTGATCTGAAGTCAATTTTTAAAAATACGCTGGCTCCCTTCAACTGATCAAACAGATCGTCAATTTTGGGCAATGGATATTTATTCTTCACAGTTACTTTATTCAACTGCTGATAATCAATACACAATCTCAAAGTTCCATCCTTTTTCTTCACAAACAGCACCGGTGCTCCCCATGGTGACACACTAGGGCGTATGAACCCCTTATCAAGCAACTCTTGCAACTGAGCTTTCAACTCCCTCAATTCAGTGGGTGCCATCCTATAAGGAGCAATGGAAATGGGTGTTGTACCCGGCATCACCTCAATAGCAAACTCGACTTCCCTTTCTGGTGGTAAACTAGGCAACTCTTCAGGAAATACATCTGGGAAGTCTCTTACTGTGGGTATGTCATTCAGGTTTGGCTTAGCTTGCCTAGTATCAACCACGTGTGCTAGGTAAGCTTCACAGCCTTTTCTCATCATTCTTCTTACAACTGTAGCTGAGATAACATTGGACAGGAAATCTGTCCTTTCACCCACAACAGTGATCTCATTACCGTCAGAAGTTTTCAGAAAAATTCTCTTCAATTTACAATCAACTATTGCCTGATGACGTGACAACCAGTCCATTCCCAAAATCAAGTCAAACTCGTGGAAGGGCAATTCAATTAGGTCTGCCAAGAGTTCATACCCCTGAATCCTCAACGAGCAACCTTTATACACCTTATTCACTATCACATTGTGGCCTAGTGGATTTGTGACCAGAATGTCTTGATCACTATCCTCTACTGGAACTCCTCTCTCTATGGGTAGTTTGATGCAAATGTAGGAATGAGTGGATCCTGGATCCACCAATGCATGTACAGAAGTGTTGTAGATGGAAAACGTACCCCTGATGACATCCAGGGCATCTTGCTCCTCTTGAGCTCTGATGGCATAAGCCCTGGCTAGTATTCTAGTGTCTGGCCTCTCAGTTGACTCGGATGTAGGCCTCAGTGATGGACCAGCTGCCTCAGGTTTACCAGGCTTCCTACCTCTTTGTGGTGCAGGAGTAGGTCTGTCAGTTTGTGTTGGAGCAACAGTACTAGTCCTTTTTGAACAATTCTTGATCTGATGTTATGTTGATCCACACCGTAAGCATGCACCAGTCACTCGCCATCACTCCCCTTTATGCCACTTCGACAAGATCTTGACAGTGTAAGATGCAGTGGGTCCCCTAAACACCGCCCCAGAGAGCTGCCCATTGATGGTGTGGGCTAGCCTCTCCTAGGTGTGAATCGCAGTGCAGGCCCCGAGACCGACTCGACTGTGGTGGTCTGAACTCGAGCAGAGGACCTTACTCTTCTTACCGAGAGCGAGAAAATGCCTTTGGACCGGACCCCTCTTAATTTCTCTCGCTTTCCCTTCTATTTTGTTCATTGATTCTGACCCTTTCCACTTTTGATGCTACATCTACCAGTTTAGCAAAATTCGTAATCTCCAGTGCTGTGATCATGACTTTGATGTTGTCATTGAGCCCTTCGTCAAACCGTCTGCACCTCTCTGCCTCGGTAGGGACTATCTCCCTCCCATACCAGTTCAGTCTAACAAACTCACGCTCATACTCAGCCACTGACAACTGTCTCTATCTCAAACTGATGAATTCCCTTGTTCGCTCTTCTAAATACACTTTACTAATATATTTCTTCCTGAACTCTTTGAGGAAGAATTCCCAGGTGATCTGTTCAGGTTGTACCTCACTGGTTACTGTGTCCCACCACTGATATGCATCATCCTGAAGTAGGGACACAACACCTACCAGGTTCTGCTCGGGGGTGCAGTTTAGCTGTTTCAGTACTCTGATGGTTCTGTCCAACCAATTTTTTGCAGCCATGGGATCATTCTCCCTCTTTTCAAAGAAGTCTACAGCCCCATGTTTTCGCAATTTCTCCAAATGGGACTTCTGTGGTGCTGGTGGAGGTTGTGGTTGTGGAATTGCCCCCATCATTTGCCGGTAGAACTCGATCATTTGCTGGAATAGAGCAAACTGAGGTTGAGCAGGTGCCTCAGCTGTTAGTGAAGTGGGTTCTCCCCTGCCCCCAGACTTAGCCCTTGGTGGAGCATGACTCTCCACCTCTTCATCAACTGCTCTTTGCGAAGTAGGATCCATAACCTATTTAAAATACGAAAACAAACAAATCTGCATCAGTGTCACCTCAACACTTACAAATCCAATGCAATGGTATGTACTCTATCTAGACCCAAAAACGCCTAAACCGATGCTCTGATACCACTAAATGTGACACCCCTTACCCGTCTACAGTGTAGCCGAGCAAGTTATGCCACTCAGTGTGTCGGAACACCAATTCATGTTTCAATTTCAATTAATCCCTTTTAATTCATTTACTTATAATTTCTGATAAAACTAAATTTTTTCGCAAATTTTATAGAAAATCCGGCAGAGTGCCGGCTATAAATTGGAAAAACAGTTCTTCTGAACCTGTTAAAAACACTCCCAATAATATCATCATATTATTCTTAATCAACCTCCAATATATACTCAACAATTTCTCAATTCACTTCAGTATCTCATAATTCAATTCAATTCAAAACACAGTCAACTCAATGACAAATGCTCAATTTATTACTGAACATATTTCATAGATGCTTACATCAAAAGCTTGATTACATGAATTTATAATATACATTACAGAAGGTTACAAAATACAAAATATCAAAATATCCAATTATCAAAAGTGGCCTAATGTCCTACCAAATGCACTGCAATGTGAGGTGACTTTGAACTCTGAGTGCATTTATGAAGGCTCACCCTGTATGAGGCCTGCTGGACTCCCCAACTATGTCTCCAGTACCTGCGCGTGGCAAAAGCGACGCGCTAAGCAATTCTGCTTAGTGGTGACAATATAGAATAAAATAAAATAAAATAAAAACATGTGTACATAATGTATATTTACATTTTTGGGTGAACTAAGTCTCAAATGTTTATTGCAATATTATTCAATTAAAGTTTGGTAAGATTTATTAATGCTGCCCGAGTAACCTATACTAGTTTACTGGACTAGATAAATGGGTAAACTGGTACTGGGTACTAAGTACCTCGGACCATCACACCATCGGTCACATTGTGTCTCCCGGTGTGCAACAGAACAACTAATAAGCTGTGATAATTATCGGGGATTAAACCCGAGTATAACAACTCAATATCATAGCCAAAGGCTATTATGTCACAGAATGGCATGGGAAGCCATGAAATACAGAATGGCATGAAGCCATATGCAGTACTGCTAACAGAACCCTATTGGCATACCAACCTATCCAAACCAATCACATTAGGCCTATTAGGGCATTTAACACTTTCATTTATGTAATTCTTTGAAATTGAATTTTTATGATTACTATTCATTTCATTGGTCAACCAAAATGTTGACTTTTGCATTGACAATAGGTAAATTAGTTTAAATGTCAACAACATACCACATTTTGCATTTTAAACTTGTTGGTATTGGTTGCCAATACCATCTCTAAGCTTAAAGTGAATTGGACAGAATTTTCAGTTTTCAAGCTTTGGGTTTACTGTTCCATTAGTCACCTTTGTAGTGGGAATTTGAAAAAATGATCAACATGAAAGTTGTTCCTTATTTTGTCTAGTTGAATTTCTTTTTTTGAATCACTCCATTTGGAGTTTTGTAGCTCAAGTTATGGCCTAAAAACCATAACTGGCCGGATTGGACAGATTCCAAAATTCTGGGTAAAATTGTTTCTGCCAGATTTGGTAACTCAAGTTTGGTTGGCAATTTGACTAGGTTATATTCATAATTTGGGCCTGGTTTCTTCATGAAAGTTGTTGATCTATACCTCAACTTGTTTCTGGTAAAATATCAGGTCAATTGGACCTTTCTAGATTGAGTTATGGTCAAATGACCAAATACTGTTCATTTGGTCATTTTGCCCAGGCAGATTGCAGGTCACCCGGATTGGAGCAAGGTTTTGGTCCACTTAGTTTGGTCTTATGGGCATGGTTTCTTCACCAAAGTTGTTCCATTTTGTGTCTAGTTTCATGTCTAATTGGCCAAACACCAAATGAACCTCTACAATTCAAGTTATGGCAGTCCAAACAGGCTGGACTCACATCCAAACCTGCAGGTCACACAAGGCAGCCACTCCAACCTCAAATCCCACAACCCAATTCACTTCATTTTTTATTCAAACCAAACCAAATGGTCACTAATTGACCATTAAAACCTACTCCCATCATCACAAGATCAAAGTCTCATTCTTCAACCCAAACCCTAACTCAACATTTCAAAACCATGTATTATCATTGCATTTATCAATTCACTTATAAGATACACATTAAGGGCAGCCACACTAGCATGTTAACTCCCCAAAAATCATCACCATATTACCCTAACCATGGCTGCCAAAATTTAGGGTTAGCATACCAATGGTGTTTCATCAAATTTCTTTGTCATTTACACCCATTTATAGTTCTTAAACATAAAATTTAAGTGAAATTCAAGCTTTAGGTCACTAACCTCTTATGGAGTGAATTTCCCACTTGATCAAATTCTTGTTTTCCTCTTTTTTTTGCTCCCAAAAGCTTCACTAGGATGTAAGAACAAATTTTTATGTTGCTAGGTTAGGGTTTTGTTGGGTAGAAGTTTGTAAAATCAAGCTTTGAAAAAGCTTGAAAATATTGGTTATGGAGAAGGTTCACGCAAGGAAGAAGAAAGGGAGTGAAAGGTCTGATTTTTTTGTTTATTTTCAGCCCATTTTGTCTTTTTAAACACATTTATGCCATGTGTCAACACTTGAGTGGGTGAAGGCACACTAATGACATCATGTGATGTCATAAATTCCCATTTAATTCATTTTTTTTCTTTTCTTTTCTACTCATTTTCAATTCAATTTTTAGTAATATTTATTCACATTTCATGTCATAATAATTATTTACTTAACTGGACAAGTCGGCCAAAAATCACCTCTGAAAGCGAAATGACCAAAATACCCTCCGTTTGGCTTAACAAGCCAAAATTGTCTGTACCGATTGAAAAATTTTTCTAAGTATTTTCTTGGCATTCTAATGCCATAAGAACCTCAATAACCCTTCTCTGGAGTCCCAAAAATTATTTTATAAATTTTCCCTCGGTTCTAGGGCTCCTAGTTGCGAGAACTGCAACTTCTCACTAGGTTACCCATCGCTAGGGCACCGGCTCATTTAACTTGGTTGTATTTTATTTCTAAAATTTTTCCTAAATTTTTCTTATTAATATTTGAGTTAATTATAGTTCCTCACTTTAGTTTAAATATTTTTCCAGACATTCTAGCTGTCCGGACCGACACCAATCACCGGAACAGTAGAATGTACGAAATTGCTACAGGGAGGGTGTTACAACTCTTCCCCTCTAATTTAAATTTTTTCCTCGAAATTTACCTGATGCAAACAGTTGAGGGAACTGTTGCCTCATCGTCTCTTCACTTTCCCAAGTTGCCTCCTCGGTGTTGTGGTGCCTCCAAAGCACTTTCACCAGTGGGATCTGCTTATTTCTCAACTCTTTCACTTCCCGAGCCAGGATCCGTATGGGTTCTTCTTCATATGTCAAATCTGGTTGTACTTCAATTTCTTCCATGGAGATGACATGTGAAGGATCCGAGCGGTATCTTTTTAACATAGACACGTGGAACACATTGTGGATCTTGTCCAGCTCTGTTGGTAAAGCTAGCCTATAGGCCACTGGACCCACACGTTCAATGACTTCAGATGGGCCAATAAACCTAGGGCTCAACTTACCTTTTCTTCCGAACCTCAATATTTTCTTCCATGGTGAGACTTTGAGAAACACTTTATCACCAACTGCATACTCTATCTCTTTTCTCTTTAGGTCGGCATAAGACTTCTGTCTATCGGAGGCAATCTTCAGGTTAGGCTTGATTATTTTAACTTTTTCCTCAGTCTGTTTCACCAGGTCTGGTCCTACCAGCTTATCTTCGTCCAATTCAGTCCAACACACTGGGGTTCTACATTTCCTCCCATACAGTGCTTCATACGGAGCCATTTGAATGCTAGCTTGGTAGCTATTGTTGTATGCGACTCGCGCTGGGAGGTATCTATCCCAACTTCCCTCAAACTCAATGACACAACTCCTCAGCATATCCTCAAGGACCTGACATATATTTCATGTTATTATTATCATTTCAGTTCAATATTTGCATTAGTTCAATTGGTTTTAGTTGTTTACCTGGATTACTCTTTCTGATTGCCCATCTGTCTGAGGATGAAAAGCTGTGCTGAAGTAGAGTTGTGTACCCAAGGATTCATGCAACTTCTTCCAGAATCTTGATGTAAACCTTGGGTCTCGATCAGATATGATAGAAAGTGGGATTCCATGCAACCTAACTATCTCACTGATATACAATTCTGCTAGCTTTTCCAGTGAGTAGTCAGTCCTAACTGGCAGAAAATGTGCTAACTTCGTCAATCTATCCACTATCACCCATGCTGCATCATGCATCCTTTGGGTGAGGGGTAGACCACTAACAAAATCCATAGTGACCCGGTCCCATTTCCATTCAGGTATGTTTATAGGCTGTAACAAACCAGATAGAACTTGATGTTCTGCCTTAACTTGCTGACATGTCAAGCATTTAGTCACATAGTCAGCTATACCCCTCTTCATACCAGGCCACCAATAATGAGGCTTCAAATCATTATACATTTTTGTGCTCCCCGGGTGCATAGCATAAACACTCGTGTGTGCTTCTTTCAGAATACTAGTCTTCAGTTCCCCATCATCTGGTACACACACTCTTCCTCTGTAGTATAGACACTCATCTGCTTTCACCTCATATTCAGTTTCCTTCCCCTCAGGAATTTTAGCCATAATTGCCATTAGTTTTTCATCTGCCTTCTGCCCATCTTGTATTTGCTGTAATAGGGTTGGCCTCACTTGCAACTCAGTCAAAATAGCTCCATCTTGAGCTAAGGACAGATAGGTATTGAGTGAACTTAAAACTGTGATGGACTTTCTGCTTAAAGCATCAGTAACTACATTTGCCTTCCCAGGATGATAATCTATCACACAATCATAGTCCTTTAGGAACTCAATCCATCACCTTTGTCTAAGATTGAGCTCCTTCTGGGTTGGCAAATATTTTAGACTCTTGTGGTTTGTATAGATGTAGCATTTTTCACCATATAAAAAATGCCTCCGTATCTTCAGTGCGAAGATAATCGCTGCTAACTCCAGGTCATGAGTAGGGTAGTTCTATTCATGTGGCCTTAACTGCCTGGAAGCATAGGCGACCACTTTCCCCTCTTGCATCAATACACACCCTAGCCCATTATGTGAGGCATCACTGTGGACCACAAAGTCCTTTCCCGACACTGGCTGTGTTAACACTGGTGCCTCTGTCAACATAGCCTTTAATCGCTCAAAACTAGCCTGACATTTGTCATTCCAGTTAAATCTCACATTCTTGTGTAATAACTTAGTCATTGGAGCAGCTATAAGAGAAAACCCCTTCACAAATCTTCTGTAGTATCCAGCTAGCCCCAAGAAACTTCTGACCTCAGTTGTATTTCTGGGAGGCTTCCATTCCATCACTGCTTTTATCTTTTTGGGATCCACTCTAATCCCCTCTGCTGATACTATGTGTCCAAGGAAAGAGATTTCACTCATCCAGAAGTCACACTTGGACAACTTAGCATACAGCTTCTTTTCTCGCAGGGTTTGCAGAACAATCCTCAAATGTTCATCATGTTCTTCCCTGGTCTTGGAATACACCAGAATATTATCAATAAATACCACTACGAACCGATCTAAGTATGGATGGAAGATACGGTTCATAAGGTCCATAAATGTTGCTGGTGAATTTGTTAACCCAAACGGCATCACTAGAAATTCATAGTGCCCATACCGGGTTCTGAATGCAGTTTTTGACACATCCGCATCCTTTACCCTCAACTGATGATGTTAGTAGTATGCCCTAGAGCATATCATTTAGTATGTATCTTGTACATATTTTATTAATAAATGGCATTTCCACTTTTCTGTTTATATAATATATTTATGTGTAATAGAAAATGTCCATTGATATTTTGTTAGAAATATTATTCTTAAGTTGTTAAGAATATGAGTGACAATATTTCTAGCACAAAGTATCATAAATAGGTTCACAATCGAGGATACTTCATAATAAGGACATGACTTATCCAGAAAGATTGTATTCATGTTTGTTCCCAAGTTATTTATATGAGATATAAATAAGATGGAATGGTGAGTCTCATGCCATATAACAAACATGATAGGCACTTATAAATGATAAGTAGGTCGAACGGTGACACTTATGACAAGCACATGGAGTTTACTCTTGTCAATGTTTTGTCATAAATCATATCAAGGCATATAATCTTTAGACTGAGATAGCACATTATCTTGTATATAGGTAGTTTGAGTTTGATATCGCTTTCATTCTTGTACTTTGTATGGGTATAGTGGGATGTGTTGGCTCCTACTAGTTATATATGGAGGTAGTTGTTTATCAAGATTGAATCTGTTCATCTTATTAAATAGAGATAATTTCCTTTGTTCTTTTAATTGTTATTGATGTTTCAAGTTCTGCCAGACAGATAGATTTATTCAGAAAAGAGTTTCTGATGAGAAAATCTTTTAATCAAGAACTGGAATTAAAAGAGAACATAATATTCATAGCAAATGGAGTTTGACATAAACCATGACTCCAGCTTGAGTTGGGATTTTGTAACAGAGAGATTCTAGTGCATGGTAACATATGATTATAGGTTCATTTAAGGTAAACCTTATTACTAATTGGGTGGCCATGGCATGCTATGCTAGGTGTTAACCATGGTCTATGAGGTTCATAAAATGATTTAGAGAAATCATTTATGGTAAGAAAGAGTTCTGATGATATTAAGAGTTGATATCATGTCTCATTGCCAATTAGTGATGAGCCTAGTAAGTCACACACATACACAAGTTATCACCTAATTAAATATGATTTAATTAATTAATTAAAGAGTTTAATTGATTAATTAAATAGGTTTGGTTTGCAATTAGTTTGCAAAGTCCCTAGCATGACTTGAAACCAAATATAGATTATTGGATGTATAATATAAGTTAAATTTATATTTAAAGTGTTTAAATATGAATTTAATTAATGAGAAATTAATTAATAGAGATTAATTAATTAATTTATATTTGATATAAATTAATTAGAAGAAGAAAAATAATTATTTTGGGTTGAGAACTCAAAATTAAGACACAGGGCATTTTGGTCATTTTGCGGCATGTGACACGTGGCACCATGAGATGGTGACACATGGCATAACACATAAGCTTGCCAAATGTTTTTTTTTAATCATGTAAGATGATTAAAATCAAGATTAAATATAGGTTTGACACTTGGCACAATGTGATTGGATCACTTAAACCTAGAGCTGATCAAAGGGTGACATGTGGCAAGGGTTTAATGTGTTAACCTAGCTATTTAAGTGTTGTTATGAGAAAATAAAACACAACCAGCAGCCACACTCCTTGGTCACGCCATTTTGCAGCCCTCCCTCTATTCTTCTTCATCTCTCATCAATTCAAAGAGATTAGCCATCAATCTCTTGAATTAAGAACACTAGAAATTGTTTCTAGTGTCCTGTTTACATCTCTAATCTCTTAAAAGGCAGAACTTGAATTTCTAATTAATAGAAAAGGCTTTAGAAGCTGTTCAAGGGCTGCCATAGGTGTTCTTGGTGTGGACAAGCTAGAGGGACAACATCTGGTGTCCTGAAGACGAATCTCAAAGGCGCAGACACGCTGCAGTGCATCAAGAGGTTAGTGTAATCGTTCTTGATTTAATCTAGGGTTCTAAAATTAATCTGATTAATTTTAAAATCTTAAATGGCAAATACAGATCCAAAAACATAATAAAAGAGTTTTAATATGTTGTTTATCATTGAAATCAAATAGATAAAAATAAATCTTGCATGATGCATGTGACCCTAGGTGAAAATTTTTGAATTCAATAGTATAAACTTGTGTTTTTCACGCTTTCGTTCCTTCAATTGGTATCAGAGCCACTATATTTGCCATTTAGATTGTTGATTATATGATTTAACTGTGTGTTTGATTATGAGATCAAAAGTTCATTGCTGGTTGCAAAGCAAGTTGGCGGCATACTTGAAAAAATACCATCAATGGTGCGCATGGTTTGGCTTCCATGGGTGGTTTAAGGTTTGGCTTTTAATTATGCAATTGTTGTATGATCTAAGGCCTATTCTTTGACTAATTAAAGTGTTTAATTAGTAGTTTTTATCACACAATTAAATTATGATTCAAATCAGAATTTTAAAAATTGTTTGAATGTGATTCAAATCTGAATTTTAAAAGTTGTTTGAATGTGATTCAAATCTGAATTTTTAAAGTTGTTTGAATCATATTTAAATCTGATTTTTTAAAATTGATTGAATAAAATTCAGATCTGATTTTTTAAAAAATGTTTGAATGTGATTCAAATCTGATTTTTTAAAAAATGTTTGAATGTGATTCAAATCTGAATTTTTGAAGTTGTTTGAATGTGATTCAAATCTGAATTTTTAAATTTGTTTGAATGAGATTCAAATCTGAATTTTTAAATTTATTTGAATCATATTCAAATCTGGATTTTTAAGTTGAATATGAGATATTCAATTTAATTTAAGTATGTATGTTTTATTTAATTGTTAAATAGTGATATGCATGATGGATGATCATGGACTATAAAAGACCAATGTGATTGGATTTATTTCTTTTATGTTTCTTTGGGATTGTAAATTAATTAATTTATTTTAATTTTTTTGGGCATGTATTATTAAGTTTGTAATAATTTTTGGGTTGTAATTTCATTTATTTAAGTTCTTGTAAATTCGCCTTGGAATGCCAAGGATTACTATGTAATATTGGATTGCAAGAAGTTCAAGGAGGTCAAGAGCATTGGTGGGACCAAAGGGGAGGAATTCAATATCAAGTGTTGATTATGTACTCCTTCAGCAACTCTTGTAAAATGAATGAATGAAATGCACCTAGGAATGCCCTGATTCAATTCTTGGTGGCTCAGAATTGAATCCCTTAGAAAGTCCATGATCATACCATATTTACTGCTTATCTATGAATGCATGAGATGTATGGGAATGTATGCAATTATATGATATATGCATGCTAAATGGATAATGTGCAAAGTGAGACCTTAATAGTAAATAGAATGACCATAAAATCTTCCAAACAAATGATTAAGTTGGAAATGCTATAATTAAAGTAATTATAACATAGGCCCTCCATTGGGGCAATTATTTTAAGAAATTTTAAATAGTTGCATGAGATGCAATTAATTTAAGAGATTTTCTTAAGAATAATTGTTAAGCATGAGATGTTGTAAATATGTAAATGGTTTGGTGGCCAATATTGGATGTACCTGAGGACATTAAAATTATTTACATAATTACTGGCTCAATGGGATCAACTTAACTAATGCAAGATAAGTCAATAATGGATGTACCTGAGATTTTGAGCATTAGAGGCTAGGTAAAGGATTGAACCTCACATGAGATGTGATGGGCAAGGATTTGCTCACTTATAGTTTATTGTAATTCCAATAATGGATGTACCTGAGGATGATCAATAGAATTATAAGAATTCAATCACTCACTAGAAATCTATCCAACTAGGATTTCCGTTTCCTACTTTGGAAGTGTAGGATTCGCTAAGTTAGTGGGAGGACCAATTTGATTAAAAGACCATAATCATTTTGGTTAATTACATGATACATTTACTAATTAATCTGGTTATTTTCTGCAGTTAATTTTCTGATAAAAATGAGCACAAAACAACCACCACCATCCAATATCCTTGCAAGCATACTTGATCACAATAGGTTGACAGACCAAATCATGCGATTGACTAAGAAATTTGAAGCTTGTCCTGAACCTTGAACATATAGGATATGTTCTAGATTCAAATGTTCCTGGTCCCTTACCTCCAGAGGCCACACAAGAGGAACATGATACTTTGGACAAGTGGAAGGAGCATGATATGAGAGCTAAGTGTTACATGCTTGCTTCCATGAGTAATGAGTTACAGAATCAACATGAGAACATGCAGAGTACGAGTGAGATCCTCCTTCACCTACAAGAGTTGTATGGTGAGCACAGCAGGAATGCTAGGTATGAGATATCTAGACAGCTATTCCGTATGAGGAAGTCTGAGGGACAGAATGTTGGGGATCATGTCCACAAGATGATTCGGATGATTGAGCAGCTGGAACATCTTGACTTTAACATAGATTTCCAACTACAGACGGATTTGATCCTTCAGTCCCTTCTTGAGTCTTTTGGGAATTTTGTGAAAAATTTCCATATGACTAAACAGGAATGCACCTTAGCTGGTTTACTCAACATGCTGGTTATTGCCCAAAAGAATATGCCAGGTAATAAAGGAAAAGAGGTAGCTTTGGTTGCATCTTCTTCTGCTGGAAAGTCCAACAAGAAGAAGGGCAATAAGAAAAAGAAACCTCAGATTCCTGATCCTTCCAAGAAAATAGCTAAACAGAAAAGGAAGACTAAAGCTGATGGAGGCAAAGGAAAGTGTTTCCAGTGCCAACAGGAAAGTGTTTCCATTGCCAGTAAGAAAGTGTTTCCACTGGCCAGAGTATAACAATCTAAATGAATACAATGCCATGGTAAAAACCAACTCAAGTTCAAAATATATTTGGCACTTAAGGTTATGTCATGTTGCAGAAGATAGGATTGCAAAATTGGAGAAAATGGGGATTCTATCCTCATTGGGCTCTGAGCCTACTCCAACTTGTGAATCTTGCCTTCAGGGCAAAATGACTAGATCACCCTTTGTTGGACAAGGGCTAAGAGCTGAAAAAATTTTGGAACTAATACATAGTGATGTATATGGTCCATTTAAAGAAATGGCTAGAGGGGGCTTTCATTATTTTATTACCTTTACTGATGATAAATCAAGGTTTGGGTATTTGTATTTGATGAAATACAAACATGAATCTTTTGAAAAGTTCAAAGAATTTAAATCTGAAGTAGAAAATCAAACAGGAAAGAATATTAAAGCTCTTCGATCAGATCGTGGAGGTGAATATTTGAGTACTGAATTTGATGAATACTTGAGAGAGCATGGCATTGTTTCGGTGACTCCTCCAGAACGCCAATTTGAATGGTGTATCTGAAAGGAGAAATCATACCCTATTGGATATGCTACGTAGTATGATGAGCTTTCATGATATGCAAATCTCCTTTTGGGGATTTGCATTAGAATCAGCTTTGTATATTTTCAATAGGATTCCATCAAAATCAGTTTCTTCCACACCATATGAGAAATGGCATGGAAGAAAACAAAGTCTTAAGCATGTTAAGAGTTGGGGTTGTCCATCTTATATCAAAAAGCTGAACACTGATAAATTGGAGACCATATCCGAAAAAGGTCGATTTGTTGGATATCCAAAAGATAGTTTTGGATATTATTTTATTTGCCTACTTCACAAAAGTTGTGATAAGTAGAGATGCCACATTTCTTGAACAACAATTTGTCCAAGAAGGAGGCAAAGGAAGGCAAATAGAGTTAGAATTGGAGAATTCTGACCAACCAATGCATCGGATGGATATAGATCCATCTAGTCAACCTATACCGTTGATGAAACATCTACACAAATGTTCCTCGTAGAACAACCAGGGTATCTCACCCACCAGTGAGATATGGTTTTCTTCATGAAGAAGAACAAGAGTTGTCTACTCATGAAGAAGTAGATCATGGAGATGATCCACTTACCTATGAAGAAGCTATATCAGATATAGACTCTTCAAAATGGATTGATGCTATGAAATCCGAGATTGATTCCATGTATAAGAATCAAGTTTGGGATCTTGTTGACCCACCTGAAGGTATTGTACCTATAGGGAACAAATGGGTTTTCAAGAAGAAAATTGGTTCTGATAGAAAGGTAGAGACCTATAAAGCAAGGCTAGTAGCGAAAGGGTTTCGCCAAAGGCAAGGAATCGACTATGAGGAGACTTTCTCGCCTGTTACCATGCTTAAATCAATTAGGATTTTGTTAGCAATAGCTGCGTACTATGATTATGAGATTTGGCAGATGGATGTCAAAACAGCTTTTCTCAATGGATACATTGAAGAAAACATTTTCATGGAACAACCTAAGGGTTTTGAATCCCAAAATGGTTCCAAGGTATGCAAGCTAAAGCGATCCATTTATGGGTTGAAACAAGCTTCGAGGAGTTGGAACATCCGTTTTGATGAAGCCATTAAATCCTTTGGTTTTATCAAAAATGAGGATGAGCCATGTGTATATAAGAAGGTTAGTGATGCTATCACTTTCCTTGTCTTATATGTGGATGACATACTGTTGATGGGTAATGACACAGGTATGTTGACGACTATAAAGGTATGGTTGTCAAATACATTCTCCATGAAAGACTTAGGGGAGGCAACCTATATTCTTGGGATTCGCATCTATAGAGATAGAGCGAAACGAATAATTGGGTTATCCCAAAGTCTATACTTGGAAAAGGTGTTAAAGAGGTTTAACATGCTTGATTCCAAGAGAGGATTGTTACCAGTGAGACATGGTATCCATCTTTCTAAAGAGATGTCTCCAAAGACACCTGAAGAAAGAGATAAGATGGCCAGGATTCCATGTGCTTCGGCTATTGGAAGTTTAATGTATGCAATGTTGTGTACTAGGCCGAATATCGCATATCTTTGTTAGTTTGACTAGCAGGTATCAATCCAATCCAGGTTTGGAACACTGGATAGCTGTCAAGAATATTCTTAAGTACTTGAGAAGAACTAAGGATTTATTCTTGATTTATGGAGGTGGAGACTTGCAATTGGATGGTTATGCTGATTCTGATTTCCAATCAGATATCAATGATAGAAAGTCTACCTCTAGATATGTTTTCATTTGTAATGGAGGTGCAGTCAGTTGGAAGAGTTCCAAACAGAGCACGACTGCAGATTCCACTACGTAGGTCGAGTATATTCTTTGCATCGAGATCTTGCAAAGGAAGTTATTTGGATTAAAAAGTTCGTGACAGAACTTACAGTAGTTCCTTCCATTGAGTCAGCAGTTCCATTACACTGTGACAACAATGGAGTAGTCATACAGGCTAAGGAACTAAGGTCTCACCCAAAATCCAAACACATAGAAAGGCACTACCACATTATCAGAGATATAGTTGGGCAAGGCGATTTAGCCATGCAGAAAATAGCATCAGCTGAAAATCCAGCTGATCCATTCACTAAGCCTATGTCACAGACTCAGTTAGACCGACATCTTGAGAAGATAGGTCTAAGATATTGTAATGAATGGCTCTAGTGCTAGTGGGAGATTGTTAGTAGTATGCCCTAGAGCATATCATTTAGTATGTATCTTGTACATATTTTATTAATAAATGGCATTTCCACTTTTCTGTTTATATAATATATTTATGTGTAATAGAAAAGGTCCATTGATATTTTGTTAGAAATATTATTCTTAAGTTGTTAAGAATATGAGTGACAATATTTCTAGCACAAAGTATCATAAATAGGTTCACAATCGAGGATACTTCATAATAAGGACATGACTTATCCAGAAAGATTGTATTCATGTTTGTTCCTAAGTTATTTATATGAGATATAAATAAGATGGAATGGTGAGTCTCATGCCATATAACAAACATGATAGGCACTTATAAATGATAAGTAGGCCGAACCAGTGACACTTATGACAAGCACATGGAGTTTACTCTTGTCAATGTTTTGTCATAAATCATATCAGTGCATATAATCTTTAGACCTGAGATAGCACAGTTATCTTGTATATAGGTAGTTTGAGTTTGATACTGCTTTCATACTTGTACTGTGTATGGGTATATGGGCATGTGTTGGCTCCTACTAGTTATATATGGAGGTAGGTGTTGATCAAGATGGAATCTGTTCCTCTAAGTAAATAGAGATAAAATACTATGTTCATTTAATTGTTCTTGATGTTTCAAGTTCCTGGCCAGGACAGATAGATTTATTCAGAAAAGAGTTTCTGATGAGAAAATCTTTTTAATCAAGAACTGGAATTAAAAGAGAACATAATATTCATAGCAAATGGAGTTTGACATAAACCATGACTCCAGCTTGAGTTGGGATTTTGTAACAGAGAGATTCTAGTGCATGGTAACATATGATTATAGGTTCATTTAAGGTAAACCTTATTACTAATTGGGTGGCCATGGCATGCTATGCTAGGTGTTAACCATGGTCTATGAGGTTCATAAAATGATTTAGAGAAATCATTTATGGTAAGAAAGAGTTCTGATGATATTAAGAGTTGATATCATGTCTCATTGCCAATTAGTGATGAGCCTAGTAAGTCACACACATACACAAGTTATCACCTAATTAAATATGATTTAATTAATTAATTAAAGAGTTTAATTGATTAATTAAATAGGTTTGGTTTGCAATTAGTTTGCAAAGTCCCTAGCATGACTTGAAACCAAATATAGATTATTGGATGTATAATATAAGTTAAATTTATATTTAAAGTGTTTAAATATGAATTTAATTAATGAGAAATTAATTAATAGAGATTAATTAATTAATTTATATTTGATATAAATTAATTAGAAGAAGAAAAATAATTATTTTGGGTTGAGAACTCAAAATTAAGACACAGGGGCATTTTGGTCATTTTGCAGTGTGACACGTGGCACCATGAGATGGTGACACATGGCATAACACATAAGCTTGCCAAATGTTTTTTTAATCATGTAAGATGATTAAAATCAAGATTAAATATAGGTTTAACACTTGGCACAATGTGATTGGATCACTTAAACCTAGAGCTGATCAAAGGGTGACATGTGGCAAGGGTTTAATGTGTTAACCTAGCTATTTAAGTGTTGTTATGAGAAAATAAAACACAACCAGCAGCCACACTCCTTGGTCACGCCATTTTGCAGCCCTCCCTCTATTCTTCTTCATCTCTCATCAATTCAAAGAGATTAGCCATCAATCTCTTGAATTAAGAACACTAGAAATTGTTTCTAGTGTCCTGTTTACATCTCTAATCTCTTAAAAGGCAGAACTTGAATTTCTAATTAATAGAAAAGGCTTTAGAAGCTGTTCAAGGGCTGCCATAGGTGTTCTTGGTGTGGACAAGCTAGAGGGACAACATCTGGTGTCCTGAAGACGAATCTCAAAGGCGCAGACTATTTCCACATTATAAAACAATGATATACAAATAGTCATAATTCATTTTAATTGAAAAATTCAAAAGAAACAGTTGTTGTGTACAAACCTCTGATAATTGTCTCCTGGTCTTGACTCAGTGTTTCCTTCCCTTTTCCTGAGTCTTTGCTAACTGAGAAACACAATTTGAAGTGTTTCAGTACTTATTTAAACTGTCTCTAACGATAATGTTTGATAAGTAATTCACTAAATTCAAATATTTGCTTAGTTAACCTAATATGTCGACCCTCGATGCATTCTAGGTAAATTAGGTTTTAATGTTATCAATATGCCACATTCGATAGTATTTTAGGGTTGGTACCTGTTACCAAGTTCATTTCCGTGTATACTGCATTTTCTTGCAATTTGTTGGATTCCGGGATACTAGTTTGACCTAGCCGGACGACCTAGTTCCCTCGGTTTTCAGGTTTCAGTGAAAACTAAAAACTTGTAGATCTATGTCTTATGGAATGCAGGGCAAAATTTCAGGTCATTCTGAGTTATGTAGACCAAGTTATGGTCATTTTACTATTGCTGGTCAAATTGCACTAAAATTGGTCACTTTAGGTCATTTTAGGTCATTTTAGGTTCGGCCAGTTTTTGCACCCGAACTTGTGCAAGCTGTTTGACTTGCTTATGATCATTTCTGGGCTTTGGTGTCTTCATAAGACTTGTAGATATGGGTCTTAACTATTCATGGTTAAAATTTCAAGTCAATTGGACTTGTTTTGAGTGAGTTATGACCTAAACACTAACTGCTGCCCAAATGGTCAATTTTCAGACTTCAATTGCACTTAATCCGGATTTGGTCATTTTTCAAGCTACCGTGCAAACAGAATTTTGGCAAGCTTCCTTCATGAAACCTGGCACATTTTGTGCCTAGTTTCACCTCTAATTGGTCTCATACCAATTGGAGCCACACACTTAAAGTTATAGGCCTAAAACTGAAACTGCCTTATTGCAATTCTTGCATACATATCAAACATCACTTTTAACACGTACCAAACTCAACCTTCAAGCCAATTCTGGTTGTATCATGACCTAAACATAATTCATAACACATTATAGGTCATTTTGGCAGCTTACAATTGCATTCAATGTGCACCAACAAGTGCAGAATTTTTCAAACCTAATTTACAACAATTCAATCACCAATTTACACTCATTTACATGTCCCACTTCACACCACCATACACACACTCAAACTGCCATAACAACCAACACATTTTAACTTCATTATTCCATAAACCAAGCATGAATTCCAGCATTTTTCAAGAGTTAGCAAACTGCCACAATGGTACACTTACATTCCATTACTTTCCAAGCTTTAAATCTCATTTTACATTTACATACACTAAGTATACATCACCCAAACAATTTCCTACACAATATACATTTAATCAATCATTTAATTCACCATTTACAAGCACAATTAAACTGCCTTCAAGGTGCTTCCATGGCTGCCAAAAGTGCACATTCCCATTCAACATCAAAACTCAAAAATTTCTCCATAAATCAAACACCCATAACATGCTTACAAACTTTAACAAAGCAATATTCAAAAACACAAACTTACCACTTTGGAAATTCTTCAAAACTCCACAAAAACTTTCCTTTCTTGCTGCCTATCAACTGTCCAAGTGGTGTAGAACAATTTTTGTGAAGGAAGCTAGTGGAAAAATGGCTTGGATCATAGTTGGACATTAGCTTAATGGTGGACGGCCATGGAGTTTTCCATGGAATAAAGGATGCGGCCAAGAAGAAAATGTAATGAGGAGGAAGAAGGCAAGGGTTCTACACCTGTCCCACTTCAATTCTTAAGTGTCCAAATGAAATTTTAGTGGAGCACTAACTAACTTAATATAATTGTTTATTTAAAGTTTCTAAAATTTGCAATTTGGCCATCACACTTTCATTAATCATATTAGGTACCACTCTTTTAATTTTCATGACATTTTCAAAGTTTAATATCATTTATTTTTAATAGACATTTAGGTCAAAAGACAACTTGGGGTGTCAAATGACCACAATGCCCCTGTTCGGGTTGCATTCCTGATTTTTCGGTAACACCGGGTTTTGTCCGTTTTTCGATTTCCCACTTTTCTTTGTACTAATTATTTAATTTTTATTTAATATTTCTAATGATATTTATACTTCAATAGGGGTCTATTTATGTCCTAAAAATAATTCCCAGGGTTCCCCGCGGTCCAGGGCTAGTCAACGATCCACGCCGTGACTTCCCGGTGCGATCACCCATCGCTAGGGTTCTCGGCTCGTTTAACTTGATTGCATTTCTTTACTATTATTTTACCTTTGTTTTTCTTGTATTTTCTTTTCTTGTATTTCATTATTTTATGTCTCCTTACTCATCTCGAAGTGTAGTTCTAGGCATTCTAGCTGTCCGGACAACACTGGTCACCGGAACAGTAGTACGCACTACCGAACATAGGGGTGTTACAATTCTCCCCCCCTTAAATAAATTTTGTCTCGAAATTTTACCTGGCATTAGTCTCTGAACAGCTGTGGGTACTGTCTCCTCATATCCTTTTCACATTCCCAAGTAGCTTCCTGGCTTGAATGATGGTTCCACAGCACTTTAACCAGGTGTATATGTTTATTCCTCAGCTGTTTCACCTCATATGCCAGAATTTTTATGGGTTCTTCCTCATATGAGAGGTCTGGATTTACCTTAATCTCTTCAACTGATAGTACTTGAGATGGGTCAGATCTGTACCTCCTTAACATGGACACATGGAAGATACTGTGTATCCTTGCTAGCTCTGGAGGTAATGCCAACCGATATGCCAAAGGACCCACTCTTTCCAGAACCTCATATGGTCCGATGAAACGAGGACTCAGTTTCCCCTTTCTGCCAAATCTCACAATCCTCTTCCAAGGAGAAACTTTGAGGAATACTTTATCACCCACTGCATACTCAATATCTCTTCTCTTCAGATCAACATAGGACTTCTGACGGTCTGATGCAGCCTTGAGTCTATCTCTGATCAAAATAATCTTTTCCTCTGTCTGCTGAACAATTTCTGGCCCAATCATCTTCCTTTCACCTACTTCATCCCAACATAAGGGAGTTCTGCACTTTCTGCCATACAAAGCTACATATGGAGGCATTCCAATGCTTGATTGGTAGCTGTTGTTATAAGCAAACTCAATCAAAGGCAAGTGTGTATCCCAACTACCTTCAAACTCAATCACACAAGCCCGTAGCATATCCTCCAATATCTGAATAACCCTCTCAGACTGACCATCTGTCTGTGGGTGGAATGTTGTGCTGAAGTTCAATCTAGTTCCTAGGGCTCTCTGAAGACTACCCCAGAATCTAGAAGTGAACCTAGGATCTCTGTCAGACACAATTGATACTGGCACTCCATGCAATTTTACAATCTCATATATGTACAATCTGGCCAATCTTTCCAGGCTATAGTCCATCCGCACTGGCAAAAAGTGAGCAGACTTGGTCAATCTGTCAACTATAACCCATACTGCATCATGACTACTCTGTGTCCTTGGAAGTCCTGTAACAAAATCCATAGTTATCCGTTCCCATTTCCACTGCATCGACAAAGGATGTAACAAACCAGTTGGAACTTAATGTTCTCGCTTTACTTGTCGACAAGTTAGGCATTTGGAAACAAACTCACTATATCCTCTTCATATCCATCCACCAAGAATGCTCTTCAAATTTCTCCAGACATTTTAGTTCCACCAGGGTGCATAGCAAAAGGAGACTCATGTGCTTCCTTCATAATGATCTGTCTCAATTCCACATCACTAGGAACGCACATTCTGCCCTGATGTAGCAATAAACCATCATCTCTCACAGAAAATTCAAGTTTCTTGCCCTGCTGGACTTCTTTCAGTAGCTTCTGATATTTTTCATCACTCTGAGCAGCCATTCTGATATGATCAATCAACACTGGCTGTACATGCCATGCGACTACTGTCTGTCCCTCATCATCAATCTCTAAACTGGCATGCTGTGCTTTCAATTCATATACCATGGACAAAGGAGAAACTCTGAGACTTGCCATAGTCTTGCGAGTTAAGGCGTCAGCCACTACATTTGCTTTCCCTGGCTGATAGTCTATTAAGCAATCATAATCTTTAATCAGTTCTAACCATCTCCTATGCCTCAAATTCAATTCCTTCTGGGTGCCCAAATACTTCAAGCTCTTGTGATCTGTGTAAATGTAGCATTTCTCTCCATACAAATAGTGTCTCCAGATCTTTAGAGCAAAAACAATAGCTGCTAACTCCAGATCATGTGTTGGGTAGTTCCTCTCATGCGGTTTCAACTGGCGTGATGCATAAGCAATGACATTCCGATCTTGCATCAGTACACAGCCTAACCCATTGTGAGAAGCATCACTATAAACTGTGTATTCTTTACCCGGAGTAGGTAAAGTGAGAACTGGAGCTTCAGTCAAACACCTTTTCAACTCATCAAAACTTTGCTGGCATTTATTTGTCCACTGAAATTTTACATCTTTCCGAAGCAGTTTGGTCAGTGGAGAAGATAACATAGAAAATCCTTTCACAAACCGATGGTAATATCCAGCTAAACCCAGAAAACTGCGAACTTCTGTGATATTCCTGGGTGGCTTCCAATTAAGGATAGCTTCTACCTTTCTGGAATCTACCTTGATCCCTTCAGCTGACACAACATGTCCCAAAAAGGAGATTTCTTTCAGCCAAAATTCACATTTTGACAATTTGGCGTATAGCTATTTCTCCCTTAAAGTCTGCAGTATAATCCACAGATGTCTGTCATGCTCCTCTGCATTCCTCGAATATATCAAAATGTCATCAATAAACACCACTACAAATTGGTCGAGATATGGTCTGAAGATAGTGTTCATTAGATCCATAAAAGCAGCTGGAGCATTTGTTAACCCGAATGGCATTACTAGAAATTCATAGTGGCCATACCGAGTTCTGAAAGCAGTTTTTGGAATACTCTGCTCTTGTACCTTCAACTGATAATAACCAGATCGCAGATCAATTTTGGAGAATGCAGCTGCACCCTTCAACTGATCAAACAGATCATCAATGCGAGGCAATGGATATCTGTTCTTTATTGTCACCTTATTCAACTGTCGGTAGTCAATACACAAGCGAAGAGTGTCATCTTTCTTCTTAACAAACAATACTGGCGCTCCCCAAGGTGACACACTAGGGCGGATGAAGCCCTTTTCAAGTAATTCTTGCAATTGTATCTTCAACTCCTTCAACTCTGCTGGTGCCATTCTGTATGGCGTTATGAAGATTGGATCCACACCAGGCATAACATTAATTTCAAACTGCACTTCTCTTTTCGTAGGTAGTCCTGGCAATTCATCAGGAAACAAATCTGGAAAGTCATATACTGTAGGGATGCCCTTCAATGCTGGACTCCCCACTTGGGTGTCTACCACATGTGCCAAGTATGCTTCACACCCCTTTCTGATCATTTTTCTGGCTAGTGCAGCCGAAATGATGTTTGATGGCAATAACTGCCTCTCCCCATGTATTACCACATCATTGTACTGAGGGAGACCAAAAGTGACTGTCTTCAGCCTACAGTCAATCATGGCGTGATACCTAGCTAACCAATCCATGCCCAAGATGATATCATAATCTCTGAAGGGCATTTCAATGAAATCAGACAGAAAAGTGTGTCCTTGGATCACCAAAGGACAATCTCTATATATTCTATTAACCCTGACCTCCTGTCCTAGCGGACTTGTTACTAGCACATCAAAGTCCATTTTTGTACATGGAACAACAAAGCAATCAATGATGCTAGCACTCACATAAGAATGGGTAAAACCTGGATCAAATAACACAAACACATCTTGGTTAAAAGTTGAGAAGGTACCAGCCACAACATCAGATGTCTCAGCCTCTTCCCTCTGTTTCATTGCATAGACTCTGACCGGAGCACTGTCTTGCTCTGAATGTTTCACTGTGCCTTAGCTGCCTGCTGGGCTACCTCTACCCCTGCCTCTACCTCTGCTGGGTGGTTGTGAACTTCTGATGACAGGGCTCTGAATTGACCCCTCTGCAGTAGTAGGAGGTGGTCCAACTCTGCGACTATTGGTGCAGTCCTTCGCAAAATGTCCTGTGCCTCCACAGTTATAACAGGCTCCAATAGCCTTGTAGCATATCCCACCATGATTTCTTCCACAAGTTTCACATTGGCAGGGAGGGTAGGAACCTCTGGTACTCTGATGACCAGATAGAGGAGGCTTATGTCCTGAATATCTTCCCCTACCAGACTTCTTGCCACCTCTGCCATGTCCCCCATGGTTCTTTCTCTTTCCAGTAGGACCACTGGAACTCTGTTCTACTAATTTTTCCCTCTTTCTTTGTAACACCCCTATGTTCGGTAGTGCGTTCTACTGTTCCGGTGACCAGTGCTGTCCGGACAACTAGGATGCCTAGAACCACACTTTGATATGAGGGAGGAGACATAAAATAATGAAATACAAGAAAAGAAAATATAAGAAAAACAAAGGAAAAATAATAGCAAAGAAATGTAACCAAGTTAAGCGAGCTGAAAACCCTAGCGATGGGTGACCGCATCGGGAAGTCACGGCGTGGACCGTTGATTAGCCCTGAACTGTGGGGAACCCTGAAAAATATTTTTAGGACTTCAATAGACCCTTATGGAAATATAATATCATTAGAAATATCAAAGAAAAATTAAATAATTAGTACAAAGAAAAGTGAGAAATCGAAAAACAGACAAAACCCGGTGTTACCGAAAAATCAGGAATGCAACCCGAACAGGGGCATTATGGTCATTTGACATCCCGAATTGTCTTTTGACCTAAATGTCCATTAAAAATAAATAATATTACACTTAAAAAATAAAATGAAGAATTAATTTGGTAGTACCTAATGTAAATAGCCAAAAGTGGAGTGAAAATTGTGTAAATAACACATTTAACATATAAAATGATTAAACTAAAGTGAGTGGACCACTAAGGAATAAACTAAGGATTATAAAATATGTTAGTGGGCAGATTTCTCCACTAAACACTTCATCTTCAATCTTGAGAATCATCCATGCCGTAAATGAAAAGCTCCCAAAACCTCAATGGCCATTTTTCTTTAAGCTTCATGCACTCCTTCAATTTACCTCCAATCACCTAGGTAGCTTCACTAAAAATTGTCCTCACATCGCAAGGAAGAGCTTGATACCAAAATCAAGAAGTTTAGTGAAGGTTTAACAAGTCCCAACCAAAGGTAAGTTTGTATTTTTGAACATTGCTTTGTTAAACTTTGTATACTTGTTATGGGTGTTTGAATTGTGAAGAAAATTTTCAAGTTTGAGGAGTTCTTGATATATCAATTTTGGACAGCCATGGAATTGTATGTTTAATGAAATATTCATACATATATTTGATGAGAAATTATTTGATTAGGGTGATTTAATGTCCTAGTAAATTATTCCACATGTATATGGTTATTGTGCACTTGGAATGGAAATTGATGAATTGTAGGACACTTTGGCATTGTGGAACAATTCGGCAGCCTTGGGACTCTTTGATAAATGTATGAGTTCATGAAGATATTGGCAGAATTATGACATTGAGGATTGATGGATATGTATATGAATTAGTTGTGTAAAGTGTATGTAAAAACTAGAAATGTCCATGTGTATGTATTGTTTTATTTGGACTTTATGAATTGGAGTTTTATTTGGTGTATTGAGGATGTTTGTAATCTGCCCAAAATGACTTTAAGGTAAGGTGGTATATGGTTTTGGTAATGTACCAAAACAGAATTGGTAAGGGAAGTGGACATATAGTAAGGTAAATGTGTCATTGATGTATGTTTACGCAAGGTAATTAAGGGCAGTATGCATTTTAGCCGATAACTTTAAATGTGTAACTTCAATTGGTATGAGACCAATTGGAGGTGAAACGAGGCACAAAATGTGTCAACTTTCATTAAGAAAGCATACCAAAATTCTGCTTGCAAGGTGACATAAAAAATGACCAATTCGGATTAAGTGCAAGTGAAACCTGAAAACTGACCGTTTGGGCAGCAGTTAGTGTTTAGGCCATAACTCACTCAAAACAGGTCCAATTGACCTGAAATTTTAACCATGAATAGCTAAGATCCATACCTACAAGTCTTATGAAGACACCAAAGCCCAGAAATGACCATAAGCAAGTCAAACAGCTTCCACAAGTTCGGGTCCAAAAACTGGCCGAACCAAAGTTGACCAAAATTGACCTAAAATGACCAAATTTGATGCCATTTGACCAGCAATAGTAAAATGACCATAACTTGGTCTACATAACTTGGATTGACCTAAAATTTTGCCCCTCGTTCCATAAGACATAGATCTAAAAGTTGGTAGTTTTGACCGAAAATCGAGGAAACTAGGTCGTCCGGCCAGATCAAACTAGTATACCGGAATACAGCAATTTGCAATAAAACACATTAAACAAGGAAATGAAATTGGTAACGAGTACCAACCCTAAAACACTATCGAATGTGACATATTAGTGACACTAAAACCTAAATTACCTAGAACACATCGAGGGTCGATATATTAGGTGATTAAGCAAATAATAGATTTCAGTAAACTACTTATTAAGCATGATCGATAGAGACAATTTAATTTAGTACTGAAACACTTTAAATTGTGTTTCTCAGTTAGTAAAGACTCAGGGAAAGGGAAGGAAACACTGAGTCCAGACCAGGAGACAGTCATCAGAGGTTTGTGCACAACTAGTTTTCAACTGATTTTGTTTTGAATATTTCATATGATTAAATGACATACTTTTCTTATGTATTTTGTTTAACAAGCATTGGATTTAATTCAATGATTATTGAAAATTGTTATAGTATGTATGAATTTAGCTTTGTGAAATGGTATTTCCACAAGTATTAAGCATTGTTATGGATTGAATAAATTATGTTTTGGAAAATTGTGATAGAACATGTTTTGAATTGTGATGGTAATTTTCATGGAAAATGCAAATTTATGATTTGAATTGTGATGAGCATAAAAATTATTGGATATTGGAATTGAATTTGAATCGAATTATATTGTGATTTATGCTCACTAAAAGGATTGTGATATTGTTTTATATCTCACTATAGATGCTTGACTAGGTTATTACCCGTCTCTCTCATTTGTTGAGAAGACAATGGAGTTAGTTGTGTTTTGATTACCATGGTACGTGCACAGGCTTAGATTTTCCTCTGATTTGAGATTAGATCTAAGTTTATTTTATCGTTATGGCCCTTGCGGAAGATTCATTATTGTGATGGTACTGTGCACGATGATTCGACCTCCCCGACCATAGGGAGTTAGAATCTGATTCGACCTCCCCGACCATAGGGAGTTAGAATCACATAGAAGATGGCCCTTTCGGATTAGTCTTGCATAGTTAGTGAGATAAAGAATAATTTTTGAGATACAGAATGGCTTTTGAATGGTAAAGAATTGTGATTTCAATTATGGTTTATGTATAATTGATTTTGTTGGAATTACTTAAATGGTTAGTCATGATTTGATAAATTGAATTTTGTGATCAAAGTCATTTATACAAATTATTTACATTATTGGCAACGAATATTTTGAGTTTTGGAATTTGATGAGTATTCAGATTCCCAATTTATTTACTGTAAATTTTGTCAATGTATATTGTACTATGTTTTAAATTATAGTTGTGCACCACTGAGTTCACCACTCAGCGATAGCTTTGTATGCTATCGCAGGTAAGAAGAGCATAGAGCAGTGAGTAAGTTTCTTTGAAGACACTTTCAGATCAGCTCCAGGTATATTATAGGTATACCCATGTACATAGGTCTGATGTATGCATGTAATAATATGTATGTAAATTATTTGAGCAGTTGTAAATTGTACATTGAAGTTGTAAAGTGAATTATGAGTTATTTTGACTTGTAAAATTTGTATTATCTTTCTTTTATCTCATCCTTTGAAAATACTGAAAAATTGTTGTGGATTGAGTTGAGAAAAATGTTGTGTTGAATTTTATTGGAGTTGAGATTTGGAAAAATATTAAAGTGCTTTTTACAGGTTTTCTGAAGAACTGTTTTATCCAAAATACAGATGGCACTCTGCCAAAATTTTTACAGAAATTCCAAATAAGTCAAATGTGTTAGTTCTATCACTTCAGTTCACAAAAGTTTTTAACACCTGTAAATAGTGCTCACCACTGTGAAAGAAGTAAGAAAAGTTTTTAAAATCCCTTGTAGTGTATTTAATGGGTTATCAGTAGACGGAGTTGATAATTCATTAGGTATACTACGGGATCATGTCATGCCTTACAGAGGGGTAGGGTCTGACATGTTTTGTGGTATCAGAGCAATGGTTTTAAAGTGAATTTCGAACTGTGAATTTGAAATCTTTTTATCGGTAACTACAACTGCTCAAATGTTTGATACATATAGTACATTTACATCATAAATGTGAACTAATGGAGAGGAATCTCCTTGTGTTGGTTGTACAGGAATTGAAAATTCTGTGGAAAAAATGGAAGAGAAGAATGAGACAATAGAACAGTCTGTGATGGCAGAAGTACAAGTTGAGGCCCCAACTCCACAAAGTGTCGAAGGCCTGACTGTACCAGCTTTACCAGTACAAATTACTGTAAAAATGGCCCAACAAATGGCCACTTTCTTTCAACAAATGGCTGATACTCTGTCAGCTCAAACTCAAGTATAAACCCAACCCCCACAAGGGCAACATGAAATGGAGAAAAGGGAGAAACCTATGGGTCAGAGCTCGAACGGTAATTTGGGGAAGAGAAAAGAATTTGAGGAGCCCCGAACTCAGAAATATGATAGAGGCGGATCATCAGGGCAGAGACCACTAAGATCTAGTCGTCGAACAACCAGAAGTTCCTATTCTCCCCGTTTCTGCCATGTTTGTGGTAAGCTACATGGAGGTATTTGTCGTAAGGCCTCTGGAGCCTGTTACAATTGTGGAAAACTTGGACACTTTGCTAAAGATTGTGCTAAACCACCTCGATCTGCTCTCCGGAGTTCACAGACCGTCAGTCAGAGTCAAGATAGAAATAGAGTTGGTAATCCTCACCACTATAACACAGTGAATCAACCCAAATATAGTAGTGCACCAGTCAGAGAGTCCACTATGCGCCAAGTAAAAGGAGCAAAAACTTCAGACGTAGCTGTTGGTAAGTTCTTAATTTTTGAAAGAAACAATTAGTTATTATTTGATCCCAGCACTACTTAGTTGTGTGTTAGTGTCAGAACTATATGTTCTGTTGTTATTCCTTTACATGGAAATGAATTTTGATGTATTAGTGACTAGTCCTTTAGGATAATAACTACAATAATAAGTATGATTGACATTAATTTTGGAAGAATTGTTAGCTAAAAGTATTTTCTAACATACCGTAAATTATAAAGTTAATTGGCGAGCCTACTTAATGTAAGGCAAGAGGACCTAAAAGTAAGTTACAGTAATAGAATTGCTCTAGATGAGGGCAAAGATGTTACTGTTAGTAATTGTTAAAGGAAATTGTAATCAGAATCGGTTTGGGATATTAGTGGATTCGAGAAAGATAAGATGTTAGAAAACCTAGTCCATGAGGTTATAACGTAGTGACTATGTAATGTTCTCGATGTTTGTATCGTAAGCTGCAGATTTCAGTACCAACACGGGATTATTGTGTAGAGCTAAGTGCTTCCTCGTGGTACAATAAAGTAAGAATATTTGTAAGTAATCTATAAATTGATACAGTTGCACCCGAATAAGGTACTATTACTGGAAATAAATGTGAAAATTTTAGTCAGAAATTTAAAACTTCAGAACTAGCCTGTCGAAAGACTACATTTGTAAGGTAGCTGGAGTCAGTAACTCGGTTACAATAATGTGAACTACCTGTACCACAGTAATTGCTATAAGCTTAGAGATATCAGTACAACGTATCATCCTCAGATAGATGGACAATTGAAACAAGTAATTCAGGTAAATTCAGAAACTCATTGAGTTCCTATAAAAAATGAAATGAAATGATAATAATAACCTATAAAATGTGATAAGCCCTCAAGAATATATCGAGAACTTGTGTCATTGAATCCGAGAGGAGATGGGACAGATACATCCCACTAACAGAATTTGTATACATTAATAAGTGTCAAGCTAGCAAACGAGTGGCACCCTATGAAACATAGTAAGGGAACAGATAACTATGGATGTTGTGATGAGACTTCCGAGGACACAGAATAGTCATGATGCAGTATGGGTTATAGTTGATAGACTAACCAAGTCTGCTCACTTTTTGCCAGTCCGGATGGACTATAGCCTGGAAAGATTGGCCAGATTGTACATACATGAGATTGTAAAATTGCATGGAGTGCCAGTATCAATTGTATTTAACAGAGATCTTAGGTTCACTTCTAGATTCTGGGGTAGTCTTCAGAGAGCCCTAAGAACTAGATTGAACTTCAGCACAACATTCCACACATAGACAGATGGCCAGTCTGAAAGGGTAATTCAGATATTGGAGGATATGCTACGGGCTTGTGTGATTGAATTTGAAGGTAGTTGGGATACACACTTGCCTTTGATTGAGTTTGCTTATAACAACAACTACCAATCAAGCATTGGGATGCCTCCATATGAAGCTTTGTATGGCAGAAAGTGCAGAACTCCCTTATGTTGGGATGAAGTAGGTGAAAGGAAGATGATTGGGCCAGAAATTGTTCAGCAGACAGAGGAAAAGATCAGATTGATTAGAGATAGACTCAAGGTCGCATCGACCGTCGAAGTCCTATGTTGATTTGAAAAGAAGAGATATTGAATATGCAGTGGGTGATAAAGTATTCCTCAAAGTTTCTCCTTGGAAGAGGATTATGAGATTTGGCAGAAAGGGGAAACTGAGTCCTCGTTTCATCGGACCATATGAGGTTCTGGAAAGAGTGGGTCTTTTGGCATATCGGTTGGCATTACCTCCAGAGTTAGCAAGGATACATAATGTCTTCCATGTGTCCATGTTAAGGAGGTACAGATCAGACCCATCTCATGTACTATCAGTTGAAGAGATTGAAGTAAATCCAGACCTCTCATATGAGGAAGAACCCATAAAAATTCTGACTTATGAGGTGAAACAGCTGAGGAACAAATAGATACACCTAGTTAAAGTGCTGTGGAACCATCATTCAGGCCAGGAAGCTACTTGGGAACGTGAAGAGGATATGAGGAGACAGCACCCACAGCTATTCAGAGACTAATGCCAGGTAAAATTTCGAGATGAAATTTATTTAAGGGGGGGAGAATTGTAACACCCCTATGTTCGGTAGTGCGTTCTACTGTTCCGATGACCAGTGCTGTCTGGACAGCTAGGATGCCTAGAACCACACTTTGATATGAGGGAGGAGACATAAAATAATGAAATACAAGAAAAGAAAATATAAGAAAAACAAAGGAAAAATAATAGCAAAGAAATGTAACCAAGTTAAGCGAGCCGAAAACCCTAGCAATGGGTGACCGCACCGGGAAGTCACGGCGTGGACCGTTGACTAGCCCTAAACTGCGGGGAACCCTGGAAAATATTTTTAGGACTTAAATAGACCCTTATGGAAATATAATATCATTAGAAATATCAAAGAAAAATTAAATAATTAGTACAAAGAAAAGTGAGAAATCGAAAAACGGACAAAACCCGGTGTTACCGAAAAATTGGGAATGCAACCCGAACAGGGGCATTATGGTCATTTGACATCTTGAATTGTCTTTTGACCTAAATGTCCATTAAAAATAAATAATATTACACTTAGAAAATAAAATGAAGAATTAATTTGGTAGTACCTAATGTAAATAGCCAAAAGTGGAGTGAAAATTGTGTAAATAACACATTTAACATATAAAATGATTAAACTAAAGTGAGTGGACCACTAAGGAATAAACTAAGGATTATAAAATGTGTTAGTGGGCAGATTTCTCCACTAAACACTTCATCTTCAAGCTTGAGAATCATCCATGCCGTAAATGAAAAGCTCTCAAAACCTCCATGGCCATTTTTCTTTAAGCTTCATGCACTCCTTCAATTTACCTCCAATCACCTAGGTAGCTTCACTAAAAATTGTCCACACATCACAAGGAAGAGCTTGATACCAAAATCAAGAAGTTTAGTGAAGGTTTAACAAGTCCCAACCAAAGGTAAGTTTGTATTTTAGAACATTGCTTTGTTAAACTTTGTATACTTGTTATGGGTGTTTGAATTGTGAAGAAAATTTTCAAGTTTGAGGAGTTCTTGATATATCAATTTTGGACAGCCATGGAATTGTATGTTTAATGAAATATTCATACATATATTTGATGAGAATTTATTTGATTAGGGTGATTTAATGTCCTAGTAAATTATTCCACATGTATATGGTGATTGTGCACTTGGAATGGAAAATTGATGAATTGTAGGACACTTTGGCATTGTGGAACAATTCGGCAGCCTTGGGACTCTTTGATAAATGTATGAGTTCATGAAGATATTGGCAGAATTATGACATTGAGGATTGATGGATATGTATATGAATTAGTTGTGTAAAGTGTATATAAAAACTAGAAATGTCCATGTGTATGTATTGTTTTATTTGGACTTTATGAATTGGAGTTTTATTTGGTGTATTGAGGATGTTTGTAATCTGCCCAAAATGACTTTAAGGTAAGGTGGTATATGGTTTTAGTAATGTACCAAAACAGAATTGGTAAGGGAAGTGGACATATAGTAAGGTAAATGTGTCATTGATGTATGTTTAAGCAAGTTATTAAGGGCAGTATGCATTTTAGCCGATAACTTCAAATGTGTAACTTCAATTGGTATGAGACCAATTGGAGGTGAAACTAGGCACAAAATGTGCCAACTTTCATTAAGAAAGCATACCAAAATTCTGCTTGCAAGGTGACATGAAAAATGACCAATTCGGATTAAGTGCAAGCGAAACCTGAAAACTGACCATTTGGGCAGCAGTTAGTGTTTCGGCCATAACTCACTCAAAACAGGTCCAATTGACCTGAAATGTTAACCATGAATAGTTAAGATCCATACCTACAAGTCTTATGAAGACACCAAAGCCTAGAAATGACCATAAGCAAGTCAAACAGCTTGCACAAATTCGGGTCCAAAAACTGGCCGAACCAAAGTTGACCAAAATTGACCTAAAATGACCAAATTTGATGCCATTTGACCAGCAATAGTAAAATGACCATAACTTGGTCTATATAACTCGGATTGACCTAAAATTTTGCCCCGCGTTCCATAAGACATAGATCTACAAGTTGGTAGTTTTGACCGAAACCTGAAAACCGAGGGAACTAGGTCGTCCGGCTAGGTCAAACTAGTATACCGAAATACAACAATTTGCAATAAAATGCACTAAACAAGGAAATGAAATTGGTAACGAGTACCAAGCCTAAAACACTATCGAATGTGACATATTAGTGACACTAAAACCTAAATTACCTAGAACACATCGAGGGTCGATATATTAGGTGATTAAGCAAATAATAGATTTCAGTGAACTACTTATCAAGCATTATCAATAGAGACAATTTAATTTAGTACTGAAACACTTTAAATTGTGTTTCTCAGTTAGTAAAGACTCAGGGAAAGGGAAGGAAACACTGAGTCCAGACCAAGAGACAGTCATCAGAAGTTTATCCACAACTAGTTTTTAACTGATTTTGTTTTGAATATTTCATATGATTAAATGACATACTTTTCTTATGTATTATGTTTAACAAGCATTGGATTTAATTCAATGATTATTGAAAATTGTTATAGTATGTATGAATTTAGCTTTGTGAAATGGTATTTCCACAAGTATTAAGCATTGTTATGGATTGAATAAATTATGTTTTGGAAAATTGTGATAGAACATGTTTTGAATTGTGATAGTAATTTTCATGGAAAATGCAAATTTATGATTTGAATTGTGATGAGCATAAAAATTGTTGGATATTGGAATTGAATTTGAATCGAATTATATTGTGATTTATGCTCACTAAAAGGATTGTGATATTTTTTTATATCTCACTATAGATGCTTGACTAGGTTATTACCCGTCTCTCTCATTTGTTGAGAAGACAATGGAGTTAGTTGTGTTTTGATTACCATGGTACGTGCACAGGCTTAGATTTTCCTCTGATTTGAGGTTAGATCTAAGTTTATTTTATCGTTATGGCCCTTGCGGAAGATTCATTATTGTGATGGTACTGTGCACGATGATTCGACCTCCCCGACCACAGAGAGTTAGAATCTGATTTGACCTCCCCGACCATAAGGAGTTAGAATCACATCGAAGATGGCCCTTTCGGATTAGTCTTGCATAGTTAGTGAGATAAAGAATAATTTTTGAGATACAGAATGGCTTTTGAATGGTAAAGAATTGTGATTTCGATTATGGTTTATGTATAATTGATTTTGTTGGAATTACTTAAATGGTTAGTCATGATTTGATAAATTGAATTTTGTGATCAAAGTCATTTATACAAATTATTTACATTATTGGCAACGAATATTTTGAGTTTTGGAATTTGATGAGTATTCAGATTCCCAATTTATTTACTGTAAATTTTGTCAATGTATATTGTACTATGTTTTAAATTATAGTTGTGCACCACTGAGTTCACCACTCAGCGATAGCTTTGTATGCTATCGCAGGTAAGAAGAGCATAGAGCAGTGAGTAAGTTTCTTTGAAGACACTTTCAGATCAGCTCCAGGTATATTATAGGTATACCCATGTACATAGGTCTGATGTATGCATGTAATAATATGTATGTAAATTATTTGAGCAGTTGTAAATTAAAATTGTACATTGAAGTTGTAAAGTGAATTATGAGTTATTTTGATTTGTAAAATTTGTATTATCTTTCTTTTATCTCATCTTTTGAAAATACTGAAAAATTGTTGTGGATTGAGTTGAGAAAATATTGTGTTGAATTTTATTGGAGTTGAGATTTGGAAAAATATTGAAGTGCTTTTTACAGGTTTTCTGAAGAACTGTTTTATCCAAAATACAGATGGCACTCTGCCAAAATTTTTACAAAAATTCTAAATAAGTCAAATGTGTTAGTTCTATCACTTCAGTTCACAAAAGTTTTTAACACCTGTAAGTAGTGCTCACCACTGTGAAAGAAGTAAGAAAAGTTTTTAAAATCCCTTGTAGTGTATTTAATGGGTTATCAGTAGACGGAGTTGATAATTCATTAGGTATACTACGGGATCATGTCATGCCTTACAGAGGGGTAGGGTGTGACATTCTCTGTCTTCTCTTATTTCTTTTTCTCAGAAGTAGCTTCAGACTCAATTCTTTCTAACTCTAGAGCTTGAGAAATAAGTTCAGAGAAGTTAGTGTGTTTGAAGCCGATTACTTGTAATCTAATACTGGGCTTCAAGCCAGTTTCAAACCACTTGCATCTCTCCCTGCTGGTAGCAAGTAGACTTACTACATAATGGCTCAGGCGGGAAAATTCTCTTTCATACTCAGCCGCTGATCTGCTCCCCTGTTTCAGACTTAGGAACTCTTGTAGCTTATGGTCTACATAAGCATCAGGGACATATTTTTATCTGAATTCCCTAAGAAAGTCATTCCATATTAACACTGCAGGTTCCACCAGACTGTGGGGAATGGTTTTCCACCAGTCATAAGCATCCCCCTATAGCAAAGATACTGAGTATTCAAATCTGAGCTCCTCTGTGCAGTGCAGTTTCTTGAATACCCTATCCATCCTCTCTAACCATTGTTCAGCTTCTAGAGGATCTACTGTCCCCTTGAACTCTGTAGCCCCATACTTCATCAATTTGTCATACTGTCTAGTAGGAGACTATGGTTTTACCACTGGTGTCTATATTGGGACTTGAGTAGGCACATTACCAGCCATTTGTTGGAACATTGCAGCCATCTGCTGAGGGAACTGAGCAGGAAACTGCGGTACTACAGGAGCTGGTGCTGCTGAACCACTGACATTGTGTAGGCCTGGGGCATCCTCTTGCACCTCAGCCTCAATAGATTGATCGACTGAACGATCACCCTCTTTCATAGTCAATCCGAGGATTCTAGATCTCCTGAACAAATAACACAAGGAGATTCCCTCCCATTAGTACATATTTATAATGTAATGTACTATATGTATCAAACAATGATATTGAGCAGTTGTACTATGAAGAAAGAATATTCAAGTAACATGTGAAAACGGAATTTAAAAACTTTGCTCTGATACCACTAAAACATGTCACACCCTACCCCTCTGTAAGGCATATCATGATCCCGTAGTATACCTAATGAATTACCAACTCCATCTACTGATAACCCATTAAATACACTACAAGGGATTTTAAAAACTTTTCTTGCTTCTTTTACAGTGGTGAGCACTATTTACAGGTGTTAAAAACTTTTGTGAACTAAAGTGAAACGGTAAACTCATTTGGACTATTAGAAATTTTCTGTAAAAATTTTGGCAGAGTGCCATCTGTATTTTGGATAAAACAGTTCTTTAGAAAACCTGTAAAAAGCACTTCAATATATTTCCAAATCTCAACTCCAACATATTTCTCAACACAACATATTTCTTAACTCAAATCCACAGTAATTTTTCAAAGACTGAGATACAAGAAATATAATACAATTTTTTTTACAAGTCAAAATAACTCATAATTTACTTTACAACTTCAATGTACAATTTTAATTTACAACTGCTCAAAACTAAAAACAATACATACAGTGGTCATACATTACAGTACAAAATGCAAAATGTGGTATACTCGTTATACCCGAAAAATCTCTCGATGGGTGTACTGCCTACTCACGCCTGTCTGTCTTCACTCATGCACAAAGAATAAAAGCTATCGCTGAGACAATGTCTCTGTGGTGCACAACATTAACCAAATACAACTTTAAATCACTATTCATAAGTTAAATAAATGATGGATACTTAAAACCATAGGTAATTTCAAGATAGTAAATGTCAACAAGAATTTAAACTCCATTTCTCAATATCACAATAATAATTTCAATAAATCAAATCATGATTAAATTCAAAAGACAGTGAATGTCAATAAGAATTTAACTCCATTTCACAATCTCATAATACATATCAATAAATCACACACAGCTTAATCATGTTCCAAAGTTCAATTCGTCCCAAAAGTCGATGACTAATGAGGAATAACGTAGCTAGCTAGCAAAAATATGAGTACTCATTCAATTCGTCCTCAACAGGCACACACCTCAACACTTCAGCCAGAGAGGGAATTCAATTCGTCCCACTAGACAAGCTAGTGAGGAATACAATCAATATACATGATAGCTGTGGTTTCAAATCATTTCTAATGCTTTTCAATCAATAAGTATCCATCAATATCATTCAAACAATTTTTCATAGTTTTAAACCATTTACAATGCTTTTCAAGTAATAAGTATCCATTCAAACACATTTTCACAATTTAAAACAATGATATACAAATAGTCATAATTCATTTCAATTGAAAAATTCAAAAGAAACAGTTATTGTGCATAAACCTCTGATAACTGTCTCCTGGTCTTGACTCAGTGTTTCCTTCCCTTTTCCTGAGTCTTTGCTAACTGAGAAACACAATTTGAAGTGTTTCAGTACTTATTTAAACTGTCTCTAACGATAATGTTTGATAAGTAATTCACTGAATTCAAGTATTTGCTTAGTCAACCTAATATGTCGACCCTCGATGCATTCTAGGTAAATTAGGTTTTAATGTTATCAATATGTCACATTCGATAGTATTTTAGGGTTGGTACATGTTACCAAGTTCATTTCCGTGTATACTGCATTTTCTTGCAATTTGTTGGATTCCGGGATACTAGTTTGACCTAGCTAGACGACCTAGTTTCCTCGGTTTTCGGATTTTGGTCAAAACTATAAACTTGTAGATCTATGTCTTATGGAACGCGGGCCAAAATTTCAGCTCATTCTGAGTTATGTAGACCATGTTATGGTCATTTTACTATTGCTGGTCAAATTGCACTAAAATTGGTCACTTTAGGTCATTTTAGGTCATTTTAGGTTTGGCCAGTTTTTGGACCCGAAATTATGCAAGCTGTTTGACTTGCTTATGGTCATTTCTGGGCTTTGGTGTCTTCATAAGACTTGTAGATATGGGTATTAACTATTCATGGTTAAAATTTCAGGTCAATTGGACCTGTTTTGAGTGAGTTATGGCCTAAACACTAACTGCTGCCCAAATAGTCAATTTTCAGACCTCAATTGCACTTAATCCGGATTTGGTCATTTTTCAAGCTACCTTGCAAACAGAATTTTGGAAGCTTTCTTCATGAAAGCTAGCACATTTTGTGCCTAGTTTCACCTCCAATTGGTCTCATACCAATTGGAGCCACACACTTAAAGTTATAGGCCTAAAACTGAAACTGCCTTATTGCAATTCTTGCATACATATCAAACATCACTTTCAACACTTACCAAACTCAACCTTCAAGCCAATTCTGGTTGTATCATGACCTAAACATAATTCATAACACATTATAGGTCATTTTGGCAGCTTACAATTGCATTCAATGTGCACCAACAAGTGCAGAATTTTTCAAACCTAATTTACAACAATTCAATCACCAATTTACACTCATTTACATGTCCCACTTCACACTACCATACACACACTCAAACTGCCATAACAACCAACACATTTTAACATCATTATTCCATAAACCAAGCATGAATTCCAGCATTTTTCAAGAGTTAGCAAACTGCCACAATGGTACACTTACATTCCATTACTTTCCAAGCTTTAAATCTCATTTTACATTTACATACACTATGTATACATCACCCAAACAATTTCCTACACAATATACATTTAATCAATCATTTAATTCACCATTTACAAGCACAATTAAACTGCCTTCAAGGTGCTTCCATGGCTGCCAAAAGTACACATTCCCATTCAACATCAAAACTTAAAATTTCTCCATAAATCAAACACCCATAACATGCTTACAAACTTTAACAAAGCAATATTCAAAAACACAAACTTACCACTTTGGAAATTCTTCAAAACTCCACAAAAACTTTCCTTTCTTGCTGCCTATCAACTGTCCAAGTGGTGTAGAACAATTTTTGTGAAGGAAGCTAGTGGAAAAATGGCTTGGATCATAGGTGGACTTGAGCTTAATGGTGGACGGCCATGGAGTTTTCCATGGAATAAAGGATGCGGCCAAGAAGAAAATGTAATGAGGAAGAAGAAGGCAAGGGTTCTACACCTGTCCCACTTCAGTTCTTAAGTGTCCAAATGAAATTTTAGTGGAGCACTAACTAACTTAATATAATTGTTTATTTAAAGTTTCTAAAATTTGCAATTTGGCCATCACACTTTCATTAATCATATTAGGTACCACTCTTTTAATTTTCATGACATTTTCAAAGTTTAATATCATTTATTTTTAATGGATATTTAGGTCAAAAGACAACTCGGGGTGTCAAATGACCACAATGCCCCTGTTCGGGTTGCATTCCCGATTTTTCGGTAACACCGGGTTTTGTCCGTTTTTCGATTTCTCACTTTTCTTTATACTAATTATTTATTTTTTATTTAATATTTCTAATGATATTTATACTTCAATAGGGGTCTATTTAAGTCCTAAAAATATTTCCCAGGGTTCCCCGCGGTCCAGGGCTAGTCAACAGTCCACGCCGTGACTTCCCAGTGCGGTCACCCATCGCTAGGGTTCTCGGCTCGTTTAACTTGATTGCATTTCTTTACTATTATTTTTCTTTTGTTTTTCTTGTATTTTCTTTTCTTGTATTTCATTATTTTATGTCTCCTCACTCATCTCGAAGTGTAGTTCTAGGCATTCTAGCTGTCCGGACAACACTGGTCACCGGAACAGTAGTACGCACTACCGAACATAGGGGTGTTACATGTGTAAATCCACTAACAATCTGTAAACTCATCTTCAACCTTCATTCTTGTCCCATGCCGAAATGAAGCTTGAGAAACCTCCCATGGCAGCCCAAATGCATTGTAACACCCTTCACCCGACTACAGTGTAGCCGAGCAAGGCGTGCTACAATCGGTGCCAAAGCACCCTAACTTATCTTACTTTATTTTTTTAATAATTTTGAGCTCGTTTAATTTAACATTAATTATTTTTCGACGGAGAAACCAGTGGAGTTTCTCCTATTTTATTATCGTTTGGCGTATTTCAATATTCACCTGTTTGAAATTCAACAATATTTTAAAATAAAAAAATCTCATCCATGCTAATCATAATTATCTCATCAATCATTCTCATAATTTTCTCATATTTCAAATCTCATCCATACATCATTTGCAAAATTCTCAAATTTGCATTAATTTACATCATTTGCAATAATTAAATAAATCCTTGATTTACATGATATACAAATTAATTACAATTTGCTAATTTATATTACAATATAAGAAATAAATAACATACACAAAATACTTGATATGCTTAATGTGAGCCCTATCTACATGCATTGCTGAGGAGGTGACAACCTTGAACGCTCTGCAGATCAGAACTCCAAAATCTCTATTTAGTATTCGCTGGGCTTTAACTTCAGTACCTGCGCGAGGAAACAATTCCATCGCGCTAAGCATTGCTGCTTAGTGGTGCAATAATATAACAAGGAAATAATATACAAATAAAGATAGAAATAAAACATAATTTAAATAATTAAGATTTATTTATACTTCACATGCGATTCTAAAATTTAATATGTTTTATCATAACTTAGTCTTCTTTGGAAGTATTTATTTCGCCAATGTACAGTAATAATGTACAAAGAAAAATGATCTAAAAATAATAAATATATGCTTATATTATCATGTAAGTCACATTTTGCAAAATTTATGTGTGTTATAATTTTCTTTGCTAATCTTTTAGCATTTTCTCAATACTTTCTAGGTTGTCTCAGATTATTTCATAATAAGTAAATTTTGATATCGGTCCAGTTCATTTCGATTCTTTCTAATAAATAACTATTCTAATTTATTTTAGGTCATCTTACTCATTTATTTAATTTCTAATATTTTTTTTATTACTAATATTCTTAACTTATTTTGATAAATTTCACTGCCCAAGTAACCTATGACAGGCTGACTAAACTGGATAACGGGTCATTGGCACTGGACACCGTGGTGCTTCGGGCCGTCATACCATGGGACGCAGAACGTCAACCATGTATGCAGTCAGTATGGCTAAAAAGCCATGATATCACATAATCGGGCATAAAAGCCATGAATACGGGCATAAAAACCATGAATACGGGCATAAAGCCATGAATACAGGCATAAAGCCTTTCGCAGTACTGCTAAAACAATACCCTATTTGTTAGTAGTATGCCCTAGAGCATATCATTTAGTATGTATCTTGTACATATTTTTAATAATAAAAGGCATTTCCACTTTTCCGTTTACATAATATATTTATGTGTAATAGAAAAGGTCCATTGATATTTTGTTAGAAATATTATTCTTAAGTTGTTAAGAATATGAGTGACAATATTTCTAGCACAAAGTATTATAAATAGGTTCACAATCGAGGATACTTCATAATAAGGACATGACTTATCCAGAAAGATTGTATTCATGTTTGTTCCCAAGTTATTTATATGAGATATAAATAAGATGGAATGGTGAGTCTTATGCCAGATAACAAACTTGATAGGCACTTATAAATGATAAGTAGGCCGAACCAGTGACACTTATGACAAGCACATGGAGTTTACTCTTGTCAATGTTTTGTCATAAATCATATCAGTGCATATAATCTTTAGACCTGAGATAGCACAGTTATCTTGTATATAGGTAGTTTGAGTTTGATACTGCTTTCATACTTGTACTATGTATGGGTATATGGGCATGTGTTGGCTCCTGCTAGTTATATATGGAGGTAGGTGTTGATCAAGATGGAATCTGTTCCTCTAAGTAAATAGAGTTAAAATCCTATGTTCATTTAATTGTTCTTGATGTTTCAAGTTCCTGGCCAGGACAGATAGATTTATTCAGAAAAGAGTTTCTGATGAGAAAAATCTTTTAATCAAGAACTGGAATTAAAAGAGAACATAATATTCATAGCAAATGGAGTTTGACATAAACCATGACTCCAGCTTGAGTTGGGATTTTGTAACAGAGAGATTCTAGTGCATGGTAACATATGATTATAGGTTCATTTAAGGTAAACCTTATTACTAATTGGGTGGCCATGGCATGCTATGCTAGGTGTTAACCATGGTCTATGAGGTTCATAAAATGATTTAGAGAAATCATTTATGGTAAGAAAGAGTTCTGATGATATTAAGAGTTGATATCATGTCTCATTGCCAATTAGTGATGAGCCTAGTAAGTCACACACATACACAAGTTATCACCTATTTAAATATGATTTAATTAATTAATTAAAGAGTTTAATTGATTAATTAAATAGATTTGGTTTGCAATTAAATTGCAAAGTCCCTAGCATGACTTGAAACCAAATCTAGATTATTGGATGTATAATATAAGTTAAATTTATATTTAAAGTGTTTAAATATGAATTTAATTAATGAGAAATTAATTAATAGAGATTAATTAATTATTTTATATTTGATATAAATTAATTAGAAGAAGAAAATAATTATTTTGGGTTAAGAACTCAAAATTAAGACACAGGGGCATTTTGGTCATTTCACAGTGACACGTGGCACCATGAGATGGTGACACATGGCATAACACATAAGCTTGCCAAATGTTTTTTAATCATGTAAGATGATTAAAATCAAGATTAAATATAGGTTTGACACTTGGCACAATGTGATTGGGTCACTTAAACCTAGAGCTAATCAAAAGGTGACATGTGGCTAGGGTTTAATGTGTTAACCTAGCTATTTAAGTGTGGTTATGAAAAGAAAACATAACCAGCAGCCTCTCCTCTCATATGTCACGCCACTTTGAGCCTCTCCAGCCATTCTTCTTCATCTCTCATCAATTCAAAGAGATTAGCCATCAATCTCTTGAATTAAGAACGCTAGAAATTGTTTCTAGTGTCCTGTTTACATCTCTAATCTCTTAAAAGGCAGAACTTGAATTTCTAATTAATAGAAAAGGCTTTAGAAGCTGTTCAAGGGCTGCCATAGGTGTTCTTGGTGTGGACAAGCTAGAGGGACAACATCCGTGTCCTCAAGACGAATCTCAAAGGCGCACACGCTGCAAAGACATCAAGAGGTTAGTGTAATCGTTCTTGATTTAATCTAGGGTTCTAAAATTAATCTGATTAATTTTAAAATCTTAAATGGCAAATATAGATCCAAAAACATATTAAAAGAGTTTTAATATGTTGTTTATCATTGAAATCAAATAGATAAAAATAAATCTTGCATGGTGCATGTGACCCTAGGTGAAAATTTTTGAATTCAATGGTATAATCTTGTGTTTTTCACGCCTGTTCCTTCAATTGGTATCAGAGCCACTACATTTTCCATTTAGATTGTTGATTATATAATTTAATTGTGTGTTTGATCATGAGATCAAGAGATTCATTGCTGGTTGGATCATGAGATGTGGCGTCACACATGGTGAAGCCACCATTGGTGGCGGCAACAATGGTTTCTTGGGTGATTCAAGGTTTGGCTTTTAATTCTGCAATTGTTGTATGATCTAAGGCCTATTCTTTGACTAATTAAAGTGTTTAATTAGTTGTTTTTATCACACAATTAAATTATGATTCAAATCAGAATTTTAAAAAATGTTTGAATGTGATTCAAATCTGAATTTTAAAAGTTGTTTGAATGTGATTCAAATCTTAATTTTTAAAGTTGTTTGAATCATATTTAAATCTGCTTTTTTAAAATTGATTCAATAAAATTCAGATCTGATTTTTTTAAGAAATATTTGAATGTGATTCAAATCTGATTTTTTAAAAAATGTTTGAATGTGATTCAAATCTGAATTTTTGAAGTTGTTTGAATGTGATTCAAATCTGAATTTTTAAATTTGTTTGAATGAGATTCAAATCTGAATTTTTAAATTTATTTGAATCATATTCAAATCTGGATTTTTAAGTTGAATATGAGATATTCAATTTAATTTAAGTATGTATGTTTTATTTAATTGTTAAATAGTGATATGCATGATGGATGATCATGGACTATAAAAGACCAATGTGATTGGATTTATTTCTTTTATGTTTCTTTGGGATTGTAAATTAATTAATTTATTTTAATTTATTTTGGGCATGTATTATTAAGTTTGTAATATTTTTGGGTTGTAATTTCATTTATTTAAGTTCTTGTAAATTCACCTTGGTATGCCAAGGATTACTATGTAATATTGGATTGCAAGAAGTTCAAGGAGGTCAAGAGCATTGGTGGGACCAGTGGGAGGAATTCAAGATCAAGTGTTGATTATGTACTCCTTCAGCAACTCTTGTAAAATGAATGAATGAAATGTACCTAGGAATGCCCTGATTCAATTCTTGGTGGCTCAGAATTGAATCCCTTAGAAAGTCCATGATCATACCATATTTACTGCTTATCCATGAATGCATGAGATGTATGGGAATGTATGCAATTATATGATATATGCATGCTAAATGGATAATGTGCAAAGTGAGACCTTAATAGTAATTAGGATGGCTATAAAATCTTCCAAACAAATGATTAAGTTGGAAATGGTATAATTAAAGTAATTATAACATAAGCCCTCCATTGGGGCAATTATTTTAAGAAATTTTAAATAGTTGCATAAGATGCAATTAATTTAAGAGATTTTCTTAAGAATAATTGTTAAGCATGAGATGTTGTAAATATGTAAATGGTTTGGTGGCCAATATTGGATGTACCTGAGGACATTAAAATTATTTGCATAATTATCGCTCAATGGGATCAACTTAACTAATGCAAGATAAGTCAATAATGGATGTACCTGAGATTTTGAGCATTAGGGGCTAGGTAAAGGATTGAACCTCACATGAGATGTGATGGGCAAGGAGTTGCTCACTTATAGTTTATTGTAATTCCAATAATGGATGTACCTGAGGATGATCAATAGAATTATAAGAATTCAATCACCCACTAGAAATCCATCCAACTAGGATTTCCGTTTTCTACTTTGGAAGTGTAGGATTCGCTAAGTTAGTGGGAGGACCAATTTGATTAAAAGACCATAATCATATTTGGTTAATTACATGATACATTTACTAATTAATCTGGTTATTTCTGCAATTAATTTTCTGATAATAATGAGCACAGAACAACCACCACCATCCAATATCCTTGCAAGCATACTTGATCGCAATAGGTTGACAGGACCTAATCTGTCTGATTGGCTAAGAAATTTGAAACTTGTCTTGAAACTTGAACATATAGGATATGTTCTAGATTCAAATGTTCCTGGTCCCTTACCTCCAGAGGCCATACAAGAGGAACATAAAACTTTGGACAAGTGGAAGGAGCATGATATGAGAGCTAAGTGTTACATGCTTGCTTCTATGAGTAATGAGTTACAGAAGCAACATGAGAACATGCAGAGTGCGAGTGAGATCCTCCTTCACCTACAAGAGTTGTATGGTGAGCACAGCAGGAATGCTAGGTATGAGATATCTAAACAGTTATTCCGTATGAGGATGTCTGAGGGACAGAAAGTTGGGGATCATGTCCACAAGATGATTCGGCTGATTGAGCAGTTGGAACATCTTAACTTCAACATGGATTTCCAACTACAGACGGATTTGATCCTTCAGTCCCTTCCTGAGTCTTTTGGGAATTTTGTGACAAATTTCCATATGACTAAACCGGAACGCACCTTAGCTGGTTTACTTAACATGCTGGTTATTGCCCAAAAGAATATGCCAGGTAATAAAGGAAAAGAGGTAGCTTTGGTTGCATCTTCTTTTGCTGGAAAGTCCAACAAGAAGAAGGGCAATAAGAAAAAGAAACCTCAGATTCCTGGTCCTTCAAAAAAAAATAGCTAAACAGAAAAGGAAGACTAAAGCTGACACTGCCAACAGGAAAGTGTTTCCATTGCCAACAGGAAAGTGTTTCCATTGCCAATAGGAAAGTGTTTCCATTGCCAGTAAGAAAGTGTTTCCACTGGCCAGAGTATAGCAATCTAAATGAATACAATGCCATGGTGAAAACAAACTCAAGTTCAAAATATATTTGGCACTTAAGGTTATGTCATGTTGCAGAAGATAGGATTGCAAAATTGGAGAAAATGGGGATTCTATCCTCATTGGGCTCTGAGCCTACTCCAACTTGTGAATCTTGCCTTCAAGGCAAAATGACTAGATCACCCTTTGTTGGACAAGGGCTAAGAGCTGAAAATATTTTGGAACTAATACATAGTGATGTATGTGGTCCGTTTAAAGAAATGGCTAGAGGGGGCTTTCATTATTTTATTACCTTTACTGATGATAAATCAAGGTTTGGGTATTTGTATTTGATGAAATACAAACATGAATCCTTTGAAAAGTTCAAAGAATTTAATTCTGAATTAGAAAATCAAACAGGAAAGAGTATTAAAGTTCTTCGATCAGATCGTGGAGGTGAATATTTGAGTACTGAATTTGATGAATACTTGAGAGAGCATGGCATTGTTTCTCAGCTGACTCCTCCAGGAACGCCACAGCTGAATGGTGTATCTGAAAGGAGAAATCGTACCCTATTGGATATGGTACGTAGTATGATGAGCTATACTAATATGCCAATCTCCTTTTGGGGATTTGCATTAGAATCAGCTTTATATATTCTGAATAGGATTCCATCAAAATCAGTTTCTTCCACACCTTATGAGATATGGCATGGAAGAAAACCAAGTCTTAAGCATGTTAAGATTTGGGGTTGTCCACCTTATATCAAAAGTCAATAATCGATAACTTGGAGACCAGATCAGAAAGAGGTCGATTTGTTGGATATCCAAAAGATAGTTTTGGATATTATTTTTATTTGCCTACTTCACAAAAGGTTGTGATAAGTAGAGATGCCACATTTCTTGAACAACAGTTTGTTCAAGAAGGAGGCAAAGGAAGGCAAATAGAGTTAGAATTGGAGAATTCTGACCAACTAACAGATCAGATGGATATAGATCCATCTAGTCAACCTATACCCATTGATGAAACATCTACAGCTGTTCCTCGTAGAACAACTGTGGTATCTCACCCACCGGTGAGATATGGTTTTTTTCATGAAGAAGAACAAGAGTTGTCTACTCATGAAGAAGTAGATCATGGAGATGATCCACTTACCTATGAAGAAGCTATATCAGATATAGAATCTTCAAAATGGATTGATGCTAGGAAATCCGAGATTGATTCCATGTATAAGAATCAAGTTTGGGATCTTGTTGACCCACCAAGGTATTGTACCTATAGGGAACAAATGGGTTTTCAAGAAGAAAATTGGTTCGATGGAAAGGTAGAGACCTATAAGGCAAGGCTAGTAGCGAAAGGGTTTCGCCAAAGGCAAGGAATAGACTATGAGGAGACTTTCTACTTTGTTGCCATGCTTAAATCAATTAGGATTTTATTAGCAATAGTGCATACTATGATTATGAGATTTGGCGGATGGATGTCAAACACCTTTCTCAATGGATACATTGAAGAAAACATTTTCATGGAACAACCTAGGGGATTTGAATCCCAAGATGGTTCCAAGGTATGCAAGCTAAAGCGATCCATTTATGGGTTGAAACAAGCTTCGAGGAGTTGGAACATCCGTTTTGATGAAGCCATTAAATCTTTTGGTTTTATCAAAAATGAGGATGAGCCATGTGTATATAAGAAGGTTAGTGACAGTGCTATCACTTTCTTTGTCTTATATGTGGATGACATCTTGTTGATGGGTAATGATACAGGTATGTTGACGACTATAAAGGTATGGTTGTCAAATACATTCTCCATGAAAGACTTAGGGGAGGCAACCTATATTCTTGGGATTCGCATCTATAGAGATAGAGCGAAAAGAATAATTGGTTTATCCCAAAGTCTATACATGGAAAAGGTGTTAAAGAGGTTTAACATGCTTGATTCCAAGAGAGGATTGTTACCAGTGAGACATGGTATCCACCTTTTTAAAGAGATGTCTCCAAAGACACCTGAAGAAAGAGATAAGATGGCCAGGATTCCATATGCTTCGGCTATTGGAAGTTTAATGTATGCAATGTTGTGTACTAGGCCAGATATCGCATATGCTGTTAGTTTGACTAGCAGGTATCAATCCAATCCAGGTTTGGAACACTGGATAGCTGTCAAGAATATCCTTAAGTACTTGAGAAGAATTAAGGATTTATTCTTGATTTATGGAGGTGGAGACTTGCAATTGGATGGTTATACTGATTCTGATTTCCAATCAGATATCGATGATAGAAAGTCTACCTCTGGATATGTGTTCATTTTTAATGGAGGTGCAGTCAGTTGGAAGAGTTCCAAACAGAGCACGCATCGCAGATTCCACTATTGAGGTCGAGTATATTGTCGCATCGATGTTGCAAAAGAAGCTGTTTGGATAAAGAAGTTCGTGACAGAACTTACAGTAGTTCCTTCCATTGAGTCAGCAGTTCCATTACACTGTGACAATAATGGAGCGGTCATACAGGCTAAGGAACCAAGGTCTCACCAGAAATCCAAACACATAGAAAGGCGCTACCACATTATCAGAGAAATAGTTGGGCGAGGTGATGTAGCCATGCAGAAAATAGCATCAGCCGAAAATCCAGCTGATCCATTCTCTAAGCCTATGTCACAGACTCAGTTAGACCGACATCTTGAGAAGATAGGTCTAAGATATTGTAATGAATGGCTCTAGTGCTAGTGGGAGATTGTTAGTAGTATGCCCTAGAGCATATCATTTAGTATGTATCTTGTACATATTTTTAATAATAAAAGGCATTTCCACTTTTCCGTTTACATAATATATTTATGTGTAATAGAAAAGGTCCATTGATATTTTGTTAGAAATATTATTCTTAAGTTGTTAAGAATATGAGTGACAATATTTCTAGCACAAAGTATCATAAATAGGTTCACAATCGAGGATACTTCATAATGAGGACATGACTTATCCAGAAAGATTGTATTCATGTTTGTTCCCAAGTTATTTATATGAGATATAAATAAGATGGAATGGTGAGTCTTATGCCATATAACAAACTTGATAGGCACTTATAAATGATAAGTAGGCCGAACCAGTGACACTTATGACAAGCACATGGAGTTTACTCTTGTCAATGTTTTGTCATAAATCATATCAAGGCATATAATCTTTAGACCTGAGATAGCACAGCTTATCTTGTATATAGGTAGTTTGAGTTTGATATCGCTTTCATACTTGTACTATGTATGGGTATATGGGCATGTGTTGGCTCCTGCTAGTTATATATGGAGGTAGGTGTTGATCAAGATGGAATCTGTTCCTCTAAGTAAATAGAGTTAAAATCCTATGTTCATTTAATTGTTCTTGATGTTTCAAGTTCCTGGCCAGGACAGATAGATTTATTCAGAAAAGAGTTTCTGATGAGAAAAATCTTTTAATCAAGAACTGGAATTAAAAGAGAACATAATATTCATAGCAAATGGAGTTTGACATAAACCATGACTCCAGCTTGAGTTGGGATTTTGTAACAGAGAGATTCTAGTGCATGGTAACATATGATTATAGGTTCATTTAAGGTAAACCTTATTATTAATTGGGTGGCCATGGCATGCTATGCTAGGTGTTAACCATGGTCTATGAGGTTCATAAAATGATTTAGAGAAATCATTTATGGTAAGAAAGAGTTCTGATGATATTAAGAGTTGATATCATGTCTCATTGCCAATTAGTGATGAGCCTAGTAAGTCACACACATACACAAGTTATCACCTATTTAAATATGATTTAATTAATTAATTAAAGAGTTTAATTGATTAATTAAATAGATTTGGTTTGCAATTAAATTGCAAAGTCCCTAGCATGACTTGAAACCAAATCTAGATTATTGGATGTATAATATAAGTTAAATTTATATTTAAAGTGTTTAAATATGAATTTAATTAATGAGAAATTAATTAATAGAGATTAATTAATTATTTTATATTTGATATAAATTAATTAGAAGAAGAAAATAATTATTTTGGGTTAAGAACTCAAAATTAAGACACAGGGGCATTTTGGTCATTTCACAGTGTGACACGTGGCACCATGAGATGGTGACACATGGCATAACACATAAGCTTGCCAAATGTTTTTAATCATGTAAGATGATTAAAATCAAGATTAAATATAGGTTTGACACTTGGCACAATGTGATTGGGTCACTTAAACCTAGAGCTAATCAAAAGGTGACATGTGGCTAGGGTTTAATGTGTTAACCTAGCTATTTAAGTGTGGTTATGAAAAGAAAACATAACCAGCAGCCTCTCCTCTCATATGTCACGCCACTTTGAGCCTCTCCAGCCATTCTTCTTCATCTCTCATCAATTCAAAGAGATTAGCCATCAATCTCTTGAATTAAGAACGCTAGAAATTGTTTCTAGTGTCCTGTTTACATCTCTAATCTCTTAAAAGGCAGAACTTGAATTTCTAATTAATAGAAAAGGCTTTAGAAGCTGTTTAAGGGCTGCCATAGGTGTTCTTGGTGTGGACAAGCTAGAGGGACAACATCTGGTGTCCTGAAGACGAATCTCAAAGGCGCAGACACGCTGCAGCACATCAAGAGGTTAGTGTAATCGTTCTTGATTTAATCTAGGGTTCTAAAATTAATCTGATTAATTTTAAAATCTTAAATGGCAAATACAGATCCAAAAACATATTAAAAGAGTTTTAATATGTTGTTTATCATTGAAATCAAATAGATAAAAATAAATCTTGCATGGTGCATGTGACCCTAGGTGAAAATTTTTGAATTCAATGGTATAATCTTGTGTTTTTCACGCTTCCATTCCTTCACTATTGGCATGCCAAACTATCCAATCTAACACACATGTCTAGGCAATACAAGGGCACATAATATCATTAAATATTAATATATTGTGTTTTATGACTTTATTATTTCATGATAAATTTCATAATTTATACATTCATCATAATATTCATACATTCCTTACATCATTCCTATTGATCACAATTCACAACAATGGTGTTCATATACCATTGTACTCAAAACATTTTTCCTTTCTCTTATAAAGAAAACTAATGTTCCATTCATATTTTCATGTGATTCTTTTATTTATTACAATATTTATATGAATTCATAACTCATACAAGGTGTTATTATCTTATTTGTAATGGAAACATAAATCCTAATGTGAACCTCATCCCATTTATACTCAACAATCCATCTAGGTTAATGTCATTTCATATTCAAGTGGTATTATTTATGTTTTATTAGACCTACTAGTAATGGGAATAAATCTTAACTATATACTCACATAACTTAAATGTTCATTAAGTCATTTAGGTGAATTACTATTTCTATTTCAAGTAATCTATAAATGTTTCATGGATTCTAAATTTCATACCTTAATTTCCTCTACTAATTTAGTTGTTATACTTTGTGTCTTTGTATTACTATTCATATTACTATTCACTCAAATTGTTGACTTTTTATTACATAATAAATTTATTGAACCTAAGTTCTCAAAGATACCACATTTTGCATTCAAAATTTGTTGGTATTGGTTGCCAATACCATTTCCAAGCTTAATGTTAATTGGGCAGAATTTTCAGTTTTCATGCCTTGTGTTTACTGTTCCATTGCTCAATTTTGCAGTGGGAATTTGGCAAAATGATCAACATGAAAGTTATTCCTTATTTTGTCTAGTTGAATTTATTTTTTTGAATCACTCCATTTGGAGATTTTTAGCTCAAGTTATGGTCCAAAAACCACAACTGGCCGGATTGAAAATTTTCTAGACTGACCATATCTACAGTGCAGTGAACAGTGACTTCAACTCACTTGTTGGATAGGTTCTGGTCATAATTTGGGTTAGGTTTCTTCATGAAAGTTGTTAGTCTATATCTCAGCTTGTTGTGGGTAAAATTTCAGGTCAATTGGACCATTTTACACTGAGTTATGGCTAAATGACCAAATACTGTTCATTTGGTCATTCTGCAGAAATAGACTGCAGATCACCCGGATTGGGGCAAGCTTTTGGTCCACTTGGTTTGGTCTTATGGGCATGGTTTCTTCACCAAAGTTGTGCCATTATGTGTCTAGTCTTATGTCCAATTGGCCAAACACCAATTAAACCTCTACAATTCAATTTATGGCTGCCCAAACCTGCTGGACTCATGTCCAATTCTGCAGGTCACCTAGGGCAACCACACTAAACCTAAATCCCATCACTAAACACACTTCATTTCTTGTTTACCAATAACCAAATGGTCACTAATTGACCATTAAAACTCACTTTCATCATTACATGATCAAAGTCTCAATTTCATGCTCAAACCCTAACTCAAATTTCCAATTCATGGCATACACACACAAAACTCATACCAAATCACTTTATCCATCATCTATACTCATCAATAACATAATTAAGCCACTTAATTTCATCAAAACCAAAAATCCTTAAACTTTATCATGGCTGCCAAATTTAGAGATTTCATTTACTCAAGTTTTTCTTTTAATTTCGCACAATTTCTACTTGATTTAGCATGCTTACAAGATTAAAGAAAGAAAAGAAATTGTTTAGGGCACCAACCTCTTGTATCTCAAATCCAAGCCAACCAAGACTTTAATTTTTCTTTACTTTCTTACTCTTTCTTGGCTGCCAAATACTTCTCCTTGGTGTGGGTATAATTTTTAGTGAAGGGAGGATAAGGTTTTAAGGTGAATTAAATTGGGAAATGAAGCTTAAGGGAGCTTTAATGGTGGAACCTCTTCTCTCTCTCTCTCTCAACGTTTTTTGGCTGCCCAAAGGTTGAAGTTGCAGATTGGTTTTTCAATTTTTTGGTCTCTTTTATATCTTTTAATGATTTTAACAAATTGTGATTGGTGGAGGAAATTTAAATGACATCATATGATGTCATAATTAGCAATTTCTTTCATTTTCTTTTCTTCACTTCTCTACTCATTTTCAATTTAACTTTTAGCAATATTTATTCATATTTTAGATCATAATAATTATTTGCTTAACTGGACAAGTCGGCCAAAAATCATCTCTGAAGACGAAATGACCAAAATGCCCTCCGTTTGGCTTAACGGGCCAAAATTGTCTGTATCGATTGAAAAATTTTTCTAAACCTTTTCTTGGCATTCTAATGCCATAGAAACCTCAATGACTCTTCTCTGGAGTCCCAAAAATTATTTTATGAATTTTCTCTCGGGTCTAGGGCTCCTAGTTGCGAGAACCGCAACTTCCCACTGGGTTACCCATCGCTGGGGCACCGGCTCATTTAACTTGGTTGTATTTTATTTCTAAAATTTTTCCTAAATTTTTCTTATTAATATTTGAGTTATTTATGACTCCTCACTCTAGTCTAATTATTTTTCCAGACGTTCTAGCTGTCCGGACCGACACCGGTCACCGGAACAGCAGAATGTACGGAATTGCTACAGTGAGGGTGTTACAATTCTTCCCCTCTAATTTAAATTTCGTCCTCGAAATTTACTGGGTGTTTTGGGTTCTGAGATAATTCTTTTACCTTTCTATTGCTCCCTCTGTCTACTTCTTTTATACATATGGTACTATTTAGTCTTTTCGAATCTATCATTATACACTTAGGCATATCATAAAGGAAATACTTTACCTCAAATTCACATCTGGGGCTTCTTGCTCCTCTCTTGCTTGGGTGACATTTGGAAGTGGTGTTACTATTGTACTTGGTCCTTCCACGACCTCTGTTTGGGTCCGTGGTAAATTCCTTTTAGGACAATCTTTCAATCGATGGTCTATGGCCCCACATCTATAACAGGCTCCAGTCAATCCTCTACATTCACCTTTATGCCACTTGTTACAATGACCACATTTTCTTGCTAGTCCTGGCGCACTCACTACTAGTATTTCTGGTTGATCTCTTCTGGGTATAGGCCTGAGTCTGGATCTCCTACTTTGATCAAATGTCTGACTTAACTGTTCTCTCGGCCTCTTATTACTAGACTGTCCAAATTTTCTCTTTTGCTGATCACCACTCCTCTTTTGTTTCTCTTCATGAATACAGCTAATATATTTCTTTCTGAACTCTATCAGAAAGAATTCCCAAGTTATGTCAGCTGGTGGCACTACCTTGGTTATGACATCCCACCACCGATATGCAGCTTCTTGTAATAATGAAACTGCAAACTCCAAACTCTGTTCTGGTGTGCAATGGAGCTGCTGCAGGACTCTTTTGTTAGTAGTATGCCCTAGAGCATATCATTTAGTATGTATCTTGTACATATTTTTAATAATAAAAGGCATTTCCACTTTTCCGTTTACATAATATATTTATGTGTAATAGAAAAGGTCCATTGATATTTTCTTAGAAATATTATTCTTAAGTTGTTAAGAATATGAGTGACAATATTTCTAGCACAAAGTATCATAAATAGGTTCACAATCGAGGATACTTCATAATAAGGACATGACTTATCCAGAAAGATTGTATTCATGTTTGTTCCCAAGTTATTTATATGAGATATAAATAAGATGGAATGGTGAGTCTCATGCCATATAACAAACATGATAGGCACTTATAAATGATAAGTAGGCCGAACCAGTGACACTTATGACAAGCACATGGAGTTTACTCTTGTCAATGTTTTGTCATAAATCATATCAGTGCATATAATCTTTAGACTTGAGATAGCACAGTTATCTTGTATATAGGTAGTTTGAGTTTGATATCGCTTTCATACTTGTACTATGTATGGGTATATGGGCATGTGTTGGCTCCTGCTAGTTATATATGGAGGTAGGTGTTGATCAAGAAGGAATCTTTTCCTCTAAGTAAATAGAGATAAAATCCTATGTTCATTTAATTGTTCTTGATGTTTCAAGTTCCTGGCCAGGACAGATAGATTTATTCAGAAAAGAGTTTCTGATGAGAAAAATCTTTTAATCAAGAACTGGAATTAAAAGAGAACATAATATTCATAGCAAATGGAGTTTGACATAAACCATGACTCACTTGAGTTGGGATTTTGTAACAGAGAGATTCTAGTGCATGGTAACATATGATTATAGGTTCATTTAAGGTAAATCTTATTACTAATTGGGTGGCCATGGCATGCTATGCTAGGTGTTAACCATGGTCTATGAGGTTCATAAAATGATTTAGAGAAATCATTTATGGTAAGAAAGAGTTCTGATGATATTAAGAGTTGATATCATGTCTCATTGCCAATTAGTGATGAGCCTAGTAAGTTACACACATACACAAGTTATCACCTATTTAAATATGATTTAATTAATTAATTAAAGAGTTTACTTGATTAATTAAATAGATTTGGTTTGCAATAAAATTGCAAAGTCCCTAGCATGACTTGAAACCAAATCTAGATTATTGGATGTGTAGTATAAATTAAATTTATATTTAAAGTGTTTAAATATGAATTTAATTGATGAGAAATTAATTAATAGAGATTAATTAATTAATTTATATTTGATATAAATTAATTAGAAGAAGAAAATAATTATTTTGGGTTAAGAACTCAAAATTAAGACACAGGGCATTTTGGTCATTTTGCGATTGTGACACGTGGCACCATGAGATGGTGACACATGGCATAACACATAAGCTTGCCAAATGTTTTTAATCATGTAAGATGATTAAAATCAAGATTAAATATAGGTTTGACACTTGGCACAATGTGATTGGGTCACTTAAACCTAGAGCTAATCAAAAGGTGACATGTGGCTAGGGTTTAATGTGTTAACCTAGCTATTTAAGTGTGGTTATGAAAAGAAAACATAACCAGCAGCCTCTCCTCTCATATGTCACGCCACTTTGAGCCTCTCCAGCCATTCTTCTTCATCTCTCATCAATTCAAAGAGATTAGCCATCAATCTCTTGAATTAAGAACGCTAGAAATTGTTTCTAGTGTCCTGTTTACATCTCTAATCTCTTAAAAGGCAGAACTTGAATTTCTAATTAATAGAAAAGGCTTTAGAAGCTGTTCAAGGGCTGCCATAGGTGTTCTTGGTGTGGACAAGCTAGAGGGACAACATCTGGTGTCCTGAAGACGAATCTCAAAGGCGCAGACACGCTGCAGCACATCAAGAGGTTAGTGTAATCGTTCTTGATTTAATCTAGGGTTCTAAAATTAATCTGATTAATTTTAAAATCTTAAATGGCAAATACAGATCCAAAAACATATTAAAAGAGTTTTAATATGTTGTTTATCATTGAAATCAAATAGATAAAAATAAATCTTGCATGGTGCATGTGACACTAGGCGAAAATTTTTGAATTCAATGGTATAATCTTGTGTTTTTCACGCTTCCGTTCCTGCAATTGGTATCAGAGCCACTATATTTGCCATTTAGATTGTTGATTATATAATTTAATTGTGTGTTTGATCATGAGATCAAGAGATTCATTGCTGGTTGGATCATGAGGTGTGGCGCACACATGGTGAAGCCACGATTGGTGTCGGCAAATTTGGTTCCTTGGGTGGTTCAAGGTTTGGCTTTTAATTCTGCAATTGTTGTATGATCTAAGGCCTATTCTTTGACTAATTAAAGTGTTTAATTAGCTGTTTTAATCACACAATTAAATTATGATTCAAATCAGAATTTTAAAAATTGTTTGAATGTGATTCAAATCTGAATTTTAAAAGTTGTTTGAATGTGATTCAAATCTGAATTTTTAAAGTTGTTTGAATCATATTTAAATCTGATTTTTTAAAATTGATTCAATAAAATTCAGATCTGATTTTTTAAAAAATATTTGAATGTGATTCAAATCTGATTTTTTAAAAAATGTTTGAATGTGATTCAAATCTGAATTTTTGAAGTTGTTTGAATGTGATTCAAATCTGAATTTTTAAATTTGTTTGAATGAGATTCAAATCTGAATTTTTAAATTTATTTGAATCATATTCAAATCTGATTTTTAAGTTGAATATGAGATATTCAATTTAATTTAAGTATGTATGTTTTATTTAATTGTTAAATAGTGATATGCATGATGGATGATCATGGACTATAAAAGACCAATGTGATTGGATTTATTTCTTTTATGTTTCTTTGGGATTGTAAATTAATTAATTTATTTTAATTATTTTGGGCATGTATTATTAAGTTTGTAATAATTTTTGGGTTGTAATTTCATTTATTTAAGTTCTTGTAAATTCGCCTTGGTATGCCAAGGATTACTATGTACTATTGGATTGCAAGAAGTTCAAGGAGGTCAAGAGCATTGGTGGGACCGGTGGGAGGAATTCAATATCAGGTGTTGATTATGTACTCCTTCAGCAACTCTTGTAAAATGAATGAATGAAATGCACCTAGGAATGCCCTGATTCAATTCTTGGTGGCTCGTAATTGAATCCCTTAGAAAGTCCATGATCATACCATATTTACTGCTTATCCATGAATGCATGAGATGTATGGGAATGTATGCAATTATATGATATATGCATGCTAAATGGATAATGTGCAAAGTGAGACCTTAATAGTAATTAGGATGGCTATAAAATCTTCCAAACAAATGATTAAGTTGGAAATGCTATAATTAAAGTAATTATAACATAAGCCCTCTATTGGGGCAATTATTTTAAGAAATTTTAAATAGTTGCATGAGATGCAATTAATTTAAGAGATTTTCTTAAGAATAATTGTTAAGCATGAGATGTTGTAAATATGTAAATGGTTTGGTGGCCAATATTGGATGTACCTGAGGACATTAAAATTATTTGCATAATTATCGCTCAATGGGATCAACTTAACTAATGCAAGATAAGTCAATAATGGATGTACCGAGATTTTGAGCATTAGGTGCTAGGTAAAGGATTGAACCTCACATGAGATGTGATGGGCAAGGAGTTGCTCACTTATAGTTTATTGTAATTCCAATAATGGATGTACCTGAGTATGATCAATAGAATTATAAGAATTCAATCACCCACTAGAAATCCATCCAACTAGGATTTCCGTTTTCTACTTTGGAAGTGTAGGATTCGCTAAGTTAGTGGGAGGACCAATTTGATTAAAAGACCATAATCATTTTGGTTAATTACATGATACATTTACTAATTAATCTGGTTATTTTTTGCAGTTAATTTTCTGATAAAAATGAGCACAAGACAACCACCACCATCCAATATCCTTGCAAGCATACTTGATCACAACAGTTGACAGGACCTAATCATGCGATTGGCTAAGAAATTTGAAACTTGTCTGAACCTTGAACATATAGGATATGTTCTATATTCAAATGTTCTGGTCCCTTACCTCCAGAGGCCACACAAGAGGAACATGATACTTTGGACAAGTGGAAGGAGCATGATATGAGAGCTAAGTGTTACATGCTTGCTTCCATGAGTAATGAGTTCTGAAGCAACATGAGAACATGCAGTGCTAGTGAGATCCTCCTTCACCTACAAGAGTTGTATGGTGAGCACAGAGAATGCTAGGTATGAGATATCTAAGCAGTTATTCCGTATGAGGATGTCCGAGGGACAGAATGTTGGGGATCATGTCCACAAGATGATTGGTGATTGAGCTTGGAACATCTTGACTTCAACATGGATTTCCAACTACAAACGGATTTGATCCTTGATCCTTCCTGAGTCTTTTTGGAATTTTGTGACAAAATTCCAAATGACTAAACAGCAATGCACCTAAGCTGAAATACACAACATGAAGGTTAATGCCAAAAAGAATATGCCAGCCAATAAAGGAAAAGAGGTAGCTTAGGTTGCATCTTCTTCACTGGAAAGTCCAACAAGAAGAAAGGCAATAAGAAAAAGAAACCTCGATTCTGGTCCTTCCAAGAAAATAGCTAAGCAGAAAAGGAAGACTAAAGTCGATGAAGGCAAAGGAAAGTGTTTCCACGGCCAAAAGGATGGGCACTGGAAAAGGCCCTGAGTATCTTGATTCTCTGAAGGACAAGAAGGATACACCTTCGGAAGGTATGTCCATATCTTGTTATTTAGATTCTTATGATACTTATAGTTCATCTACAGCTTGGGTTTTAGATACTGGTGCCAGTTCTCACATTTCTAATGATATGCAGGAACTAGCAAACAGTAGCAGCTTGCATTCTCAAGATATTAGAGTCCGGATTGGCAATGGCTCAACTGTTGAAGCTTTAGCCATAGGATCTAAATCTTTGTACATGTTTGGACATGTTTTGTGTTTGGATAATATTTTATATGTACCTGATGCTTTTAAGAACATCATTTCTATATCTAGTTTGACTAGAAATGGCTATGAATTTCAGTTCACAGATGATGTTTGCAATATTTATTTTGGAAATAAATATGTTCGTTCGGGTTATATGAATGATGGTCTTTATTATTTGGATAATAATGACAAACACAAAATGAATGCAAGTGATCTAAAAGAATACAATGCCATGGTGAAAACCAACTCAAGTTCAAAATATATTTGGCACTTAAGGTTATGTCATGTTGCAGAAGATAGGATTGCAAAATTGGAGAAAATGGGGATTCTATCCTCATTGGGCTATGAGCCTACTCCAACTTGTGAATCTTGCCTTCAAGGCAAAATGACTAGATCACCCTTTGTTGGACAAGGGCTAAGAGTTGAAAATATTTTGGAACTAATACATAGTGATGTATGTGGTCCGTTTAAAGAAATGGCTAGAGGGGGCTTTCATTATTTTATTACCTTTACTGATGATAAATCAAGGTTTGGGTATTTGTATTTGATGAAATACAAACATGAATCCTTTGAAAAGTTCAAAGAATTTAAATCTGAAGTAGAAAATCAAACAGGAAAAATTATTAAAGCTCTTCGATCAGATCGTGGAGGTGAATATTTGAGTACTGAATTTGATGAATACTTGAGAGAGCATGGCATTGTTTCTCAGCTGACTCCTCCAGGAACGCCACAGCTGAATGGTGTATCTGAAAGGAGAAATCGTACCCTATTGGATATGGTATGTAGTATGATGAGCTATACTGATATGCCAATCTCCTGTTGGGGATTTGCATTAGAATCACTTTATATATTCGAATAGGATTCCATCAAAATCAGTTTCTTCCACACCTTATGAGATATGGCATGGAAGAAAACCAAGTCTTAAGCATGTTAAGATTTGGGGTTGTCCAGCTTATATCAAAAAGCTGAACACTGATAAATTGGAGACCAGATCAGAAAAAGGTCGATTTGTTGGATATCCAAAAGATAGTTTTGGATATTATTTTTATTTGCCTACTTCACAAAAGGTTGTGATAAGTAGAGATGCCACATTTCTTGAACAACAGTTTGTTCAAGAAGGAGGCAAAGGAAGGCAAATAGAGTTAGAATTGGAGAATTCTGACCAACCAATGCATCGATGGATATAGATCCATCTAGTCAACCTATACCCATTGATGAAACATCTACACTGTTCCTCGTAGAACAACTGAGGTATCTCACCAACCTGAGATATGGTTTTCTTCATGAAGAAGAACAAGAGTTGTCTACTCATGAAGAAGTAGATCATGGAGATGATCCACTTACCTATGAAGAAGCTATATCGATATAGACTCTTCAAAATGGATTGATGCTATGAAATCCGAGATTGATTCCATGTATAAGAATCAAGTTTGGGATCTTGTTGACCCACCTAAAGGTATTGTACCTATAGGGAACAAATGGGTTTTCAAGAAGAAAATTGGTTCTGATGGAAAGGTAGAGACCTATAAGGCAAGGCTAGTAGCGAAGGGTTTCGCCAAAGGCAAGGAATAGACTATGAGAGACTTTCTCACTGTTGCCATGCTTAAATCAATTAGGATTTTATTAGCAATACCGCATACTATGATTATGAGATTTGGCGATGGATGTCAAACAGCTTTTCTCAATGGATACATTGAAGAAAACATTTTCATGGAACAACCTAGGGATTTGAATCCCAAGATGGTTCCAAGGTATGCAAGCTAAAGCAATCCATTTATGGGTTGAAACAAGCTT